>NW_027180459.1:0-140653 GCF_040956055.1 Brachionichthys hirsutus
CGATGGATGCATGCTGTCAGTACATTTTCTCATGCCAGCATTTCAGTTTAGATTGTCAAAAACTAATTTTTAGTTAGAATCAAAGTGATTTGATTCTATGTACCCAAAGTAATTGCGCTCATCAACACGATGCTGGAATTAATGTTTCATGTATTTTTCTTTTCACGAATCTGCCGTCATACACTGGCCATCTGACGGTGGCTTCTGATCCTAATGAGGCAGTTTTGAATGTCATTGTAAATGAAACTGATGCATAGGGGGCAGATTATTATTTATTTCCCCCCCCCCCCCCCCCCCCACTGTCTAATGGATAAAAAACAAAGAAATGGAAACAAAGGCACTCAGGTGATGCCTAAAAATAAAACAACACCCACACATCCCTTCTTTACCAAGGTGTTAGACCCCCGTAGATCAGAATAGAGGGGGGGTTGAAATGTTGCTGCACTCTCCAAATCAAAGGCTTTTTTTACTTTCAAGTGTCAACTTGGATTTTCCATGTTGTCAGAACAAAATGGTCACTATGTTTCCTGTCTTTTTTTCCCCCCCCACAGAACAAAGCCTCTTATTATATTTGAATTTAGCCATTACTAATGGGTCCCTGCTGAGATTTGTTCGGTGTCAGCGGTGTATTCAGTGCTTAATGATCCTTCTCCTCTCTCCTCCCCGTACCAGCATGGGGGCAGGCAGGACCGGCTGCTACATTGTGCTCGACGTCATGCTGGATATGGCTGAGTGTGAAGGAGTGGTGGACATCTACAACTGCGTCAAGACCCTCTGCTCCAGACGGATCAACATGATCCAGACTGAAGTGAGTGGGAGGGAGGGCATCAATGTTTTCGCTGAGGCTGACACTGTTAGCTCGCACGTTTGATCTTCACACAATGAAGTAGTGGTGCTCAGTTTTCATTATTTTTTACGACATGCATGTTTCAACTAGAATTATATTCTGTTCAAGTTGGAGAAGTCTCCAAAAACGTAATTGCTACAACCACAGCATGGTGCTTATGTGCGGGAGTGACATTGGAATTTAACGGGCATGAAATGCTCTGAATCCATCACAATGGTTACATGCTGTTGAAGATGTATTTTAAAATAGAAAAAAAAAGAATGAAATTCGTCTAAAATATCACAAAGGTCTCCTGTTTGTTACAAGCACAATGTGCCCATGAAGTTTAAGATATAATATTCTTATTGTAATGTTTTTGTAACACCAAAAAAAACAAACTAGTTCCAAATCTCCTCATCAGAGTTTAGTGATAGTTCCATGTAGATTGTAGCTTTGAGTTTTACATTCAAAAATACTCATGAGAGAAAACTCTCTGCAAGTTCTTTGTATTTTATCAGTGGATTATTAACTCTTTGAGTGCCATTCACAACTAAAGAAGTTTTTTGAAACCCAAACACTCACTGCCAACTCTGACATTGAAATCTGCCTCTTTTCAACGGCCAATAACTCTGGAATGAAAAATGGTAGGAACACACCAATGAATCTTCTTATCTGATGAAAGAAGATACTTTAATCTTTCATTTGGTTGGTTCGCCGTTTGCATAGTCATAGTAAAGAATATTCTCTGGGGCTTGGAAGATCGGGAAAAATGCACAAAAACTTGGGCACTCGGCATATAGCTGAGTTGAAAATGGCTGACACTCAATGAGTTAATCAAATGATGTGTTAGCTTCTCAACTACTCCTCCTGTTTTTGTATGGTAATGCAGAAAGATAATCTTTAAAGATCTGATTATGTTTTCATTCATGTACCATCATGCACCGCCATGTTTCTACAGTCGAGGACTGGACGTATTAGTGGTCAGATAATGATTGGGGAGGGATGCATTTCTTAACCACACCACTAATCTAACCTCTATAATGAAATCTTGAAGCTGAATGTACTATCCAGTGAAAGACAAATATAATCTAAGGGTGTATAATGTTTCTGGTTTACTCATCAAACATACACAATTATGCTACAATATTTACTTCCACAAACAAATACCTAACTAACTAAATATTCTTGTATTTTAAGTGTACTTTATTTGAATTCCCATGCTTGATATACGAACCGGACATTGTTTTTTTTTTTTGTATAAATACAACGTATTTTCTTATTAACGCATCTGAAAGTGAAGACGCTACAGAGAAATACCCAAACAACTATCTCCTTTTGGATTTTAATCCATTTGAAAGCACATTTCTCCCAGTACGGACCACATTCAGAATTCTAATAGTAGACAGGGAAGACAGTTTTATGCTTGTACTTCTGAATGTATCCAGGCCTGTTTGATCTTTAGTTTGGTTTGGTGTCAAAAACATTATAGAAATCGTGTGCGTGTTTTACCACAATGATGCATGACTTCGGCATGTTTTTGCAAACCCAATTTTCATCCAGGAAAGATTGCCTAAGGATTGGAACGGCGATGTGAAGGCTGCACGACAGTTATTGCTGTTAATCAACATTCAGCAGCAGTAATTAAAATTCTACATTGTTCTTCACAAGCGAGCAATTAACAGTTTGGAGAGAAAATGCAGTTGTGCGATTATGTAAACTCATCGATGCTTTCTTCTTCTTCCTCTTCGTTTCCTGTCGTCTGCCTCTTTAGGAGCAGTATGTGTTCATCCATGATGCCATCCTGGAAGCTTGTCTGTGCGGCGAGACGGTCATCCACGTGAATGAGTTTGCACTCACCTATAAGGAAATGCTGAAGGTCGACTCTCAGAGCAACACCTCGCAGCTCAGAGAGGAATTTCAGGTGAGGCATGAACCCACAACGTGCTGTTATAACATTGTTATAACAGTGTCTATATTATGGCTCTCTTGTGTGCGATCGATCACACTCATTTCCTCATCGTCTCCGAACCTAAAGCTAAATGGCCGTTTCCGGAGGATTCTGCTGTCACCGTCTACTCTAAAAAAAAAAAAAGAAATGTTGACACCATATTCAAAACACATCAGGTTTTACCACACAAAATACTTTCCGTCACCGCTTTATCAGGTGTGCCTTGTGAAAACCTTAGATTGCCATGTAATGGCCATTTTGGATGCTGCCGTTTTCGCTGCTGTTGAATGGCTTTTTCTATTGTTTTCTCCAACACATTGATATCAGGGAATGTGGGACAAGTAATAGAAACGTATCGCCATTAAGCACAATAAAGCACCGCAAAACGCATCCTCCAAAATGACCCTTCAGCTGTGTTTCAGCCGGACTCTGAGCCTGTCAACGCCAGCTATTACATTTTGTATCTAGATTTCCGGATGTGTTTCGTGATTGGAAAGTGACCTTCTCAGCATCTTTATTATAACAAGCAGCAGTGAAAATACGGGGCGTAAATGGGAAAATAAGATTATTTTTTATGAAGATACCGATTGCAATTTAATATTGGGTGTAAATAAAGTGTTAACGCCGTGCTCCTCATGAATTGAGTGTGATTCACACTTAAAAGGTCGATTTGCAAGGCAATGTGTCAATATTTTTTATTTCTTTATTTGGATAGAAATAAACAAAACGCTGAACAACTGGTAGATTTATCCAAACAATATTTCTGCAAATGTGTGACTAATGAGTTTAGCCCTTTTATTCTTCCAAAAGGCTTCTAAGCAGGGCTACGGGTGCAGATTAGTTAATCGTGGAACGTTTTGCACCAATGTACATAAAACGTCCAAACTAGACAATGCACACTGCATTTAAAAATAAATCATAGATACTGTTTCACCTCACGTGTCCATGATTTGTTCCCTGTGTTTCAGCTGCTACTGAACGTTTTGCACACACAAAAATGCTTGAATATTAATGTTGTGATTTCATTATGCATAAGTAAAAAAAAAAAAAAAACATGGCATAAAACAGATTGCAACCGCTGTGACTGCGTTGCAGCTCCGAGGAAGGTAGAGAAAGCTTTGCAGTGTTGTTGACGGCAACTCAAACTACAGTGTCAGTGAGGGTGGAGGTGTTGTATGAGGTGTCAAACCTCTTTCCGCCCCGCTTTTACTATTATGGGCTTAGATGTTATTATCCACCGTGCCAGACTTTGATGCGACATGACTTCTTCCATTTGACAACAGAAGGCTAATTGTGAATCTATTATACATCCTTTTCATGGATGCTTTTATACTTGCCCTCCTGTGTGTATCTTTTCTTGAACTGTAGATCTTTTAGAATGTAAATCTCACAGAATGTTAGAGAATAAAAGCATGAGCAGCAAAGTAATAATAATAATGAACCCAAGGACAACTTTCATCAGTGGGAAAGACAACATTTCCTTCAGCAGGTTTTCACATCGGGGTCAAGAGCATCTATTTGTCTTTCATATAATGGTATTGGCTTGTCCAGTTAATTTCAGTTATAATCATGTTATTGATTGCTGGCCTTTGGTCACGGTAATTACATTTCTTTCCTTTCTGCATGCAGCACAATCTCCTCCCCTCATTGCTGTACAATATGGCAGATTTGTGATCACAATTTGTAGCCGGGAAGCAATATTCAATTTACGAGATGGAATGTTCTCTTCATTTAGGCTAAACAGAATTTGAATGCAAGTTAGATAATCAGTTCATTTCCATTTCCATTGCTTCCTAATGTGCTTATTCATATTATATGAGCTTGTGTTAGATGTGTTTTCATCCATTAAGCCTTGTGGAGGCTTTGACTGATAATTAATGTGGGTTTTTTTCCCAAGTTTCCCGGAGATGATTGGAGATAGTTGTGCTTGTCAGTCTATTTTGAGTGGACTCCATCTGCCTTTGAACCCATTTCTGTTCCACCACATTAGTTTCCTCTTATCTGTTCATTTTCAGCCTTTCATTTTGCCTCAGCACCCAAAACACGTCCTTAAACGCAGACAGCTACAAACTATCTAATCTACACCCTCCTTTCTGCTTCACTTTACTGCTTAGACTCTGAACTCTGTGACTCCTCACCTGGATGTGGAGGAGTGCAGCATTTCTCTGATGCCCAGGAACCGCGAGAAGAACCGTAGCATGGATGTCCTGCCTCCGGACCGCTCCCTCGCCTTCCTCGTCACCGCCGACGGGGAAGGCAGCAACTACATCAACGCAGCACTTGCTGACAGCTTCCTGCGGCCCGCCGCCTTCGTGGTGACGCCACACCCGCTGCCCGGTACCACCACTGACTTCTGGAGGCTCGTGTACGACTACGGATGCACCTCAGTGGTGATGCTCAACCAGCTCAACCAGTCCAACTCTGCTTGGGTAAGAGGACAAAAAGGTAGCAACATGATGGAGCTCAAGCCTTTTTAATGGTTTGTTGCATTTCATATGAATTCATCTTGGTGCAGGTTGACTTCTACTTCCCTCTGAGAAATGTGCAGCATGTATTAACGAAAGGAAGAACAGGGAGTCTGCAGCGCCAGGGCCAAATTCCTGACAGTTCAAACACTGTTGGCAAATGTAAATCTGAAAATAAACTGGTCTGGAAGGAAAGATGAGGAGCTTTTTTCTTTCCATCGATGACTAAATAAAGATATGGAACAAAACGCGGATGCCTCCACCGTAGTCAGACATGCAGCAGTTTAGCCAGGTCACAAGCAACAACTGAATAAAAAAAAAAAAATGCATCCCCTGGACTTTTAAATGCAAAAGAAATTAAGCAATCCCTGCAAATGGTAAAGTGTCTCAACTACTTTCAAAATGTAGCAAAACTGATTCAATTAAATTGAAGAGTTAAACTCTTCCCTCTGGAATACTTGTTTGCGCCGGAAAACTTGAAAGTGTAAAAAAAAAAGCTATTTTATGAGTGCAGTGCATTATTTTATCATGCTGTATTTTCCAGAAGCTGAGGACTGTCTTTTATTCAGAAGGTAGAACAACGACACTGTTTGTTTAGCTTTGTAGACCATTTCCGTGATGGTGGGGTTACATCTTCATGAAGGTGCTGATCATTGTTCTCTTTTTTTTTACCTTTTAAAAATGCATTAACCTAATATTACCTTTAGTGAATGCATTAATCACTGGAATTTATAAATTAAAAAGGGACTGCTTGGCCTCGGAGGAGGTCCCTGCTGTACTGAGAGTTTTCCAACTGCTTAATTATTGTCGCTGTGTATGAATGTTGAAAATGATCTGTAGAGGTAATCATGAATAAACATGACTGCTCATTTTATTCCTTATCATTAAACATGGGGCGGTGGTATAGTGACAACATGACCAGCACATCACTCCTTCCTTTAGATAAGACACGAATGTCAGGGTCCGGTGATAATGGCTCATTTGTTCACTCTTTAACTCTTGCTTTGACATTCAGCCTGTTCATTTCATTAATGTCTTCTTATCATATCTCCCCGCACCTGCTCTCCTACGGTCTTCATTCTGCCGTCTCCCTAACTCCGATCGTCAAGTTGAATTCCCTCTAAACATTCCCTCCACGCCAGTCACTAGTACACCTGTCCTTCCTGTGTCACTCGCGTGGTCTGCCTCTCCTTCCTTGTCACTCAGCAACAGTGGATTAGCGGCTCCCCTCCCAGCACGCACACGGACACTCGGTGTCTCCTGTCTGAATATATAAATGTTTATCTCTCTTCCTGCCCAGTGTCACCTGTAAATACCCCTTCTGTCATTTTGAAATGCCACCGTCTTATCTGACTCCAAGGCTCCCTTCAGAACCCAAAGTCATTGTGGAAGACATTTGCATGTTGACATTGGGGGCGGGGGGGCTACATCTTTGAAGCCGCTCTGATTGGAGAGCTTGTTCATCCACCAGCCTCACGGCTAACTTCCTGTTTCTTTTTTTCGCTCCCAAGCAAAGATAAGTCTCCTTCTCTATTAATTTATGATGTGCTAATGGTAATTATTTGCACTCATGAATAATTCACACTATAGGTAATTTTGGTATGTGTGAAAGATTGTTCCCAGTGACGAGCAGGTTGTTTATTTTCTCGATCATTTAATTTACGGCTACTTGTAGATTATCATTGTCATTTAGGCTCATGGCTGTCAATACTCAGGTGCCCTGCCTCGAGCAGCTATACCTCGACTCCTCTGACATCTCCTCCCTTCTTCCTCCTCTTCTCTTCTCCTCAGCCTTGTCTGCAGTACTGGCCTGAACCAGGCCTCCAGCAGTTTGGGCCAATGACGGTGGAGCTTCTGTCCAGGACGGCTGACGATGATGTCATCATCCGTCTCTTCCGCGTTCAGAACATCACTCGGGTAATTGGATCGAGCACAAGATGAAAAGAATAGTAGAGAGCCTATCAGTGAACTAGAAATCTTGATTTCTACAAATTCTGTTCATGTATTTCAAGAAAAGATGTTTGCGTCGCTTTAATGGAAGGAAATAGTAGGATCTGCAGTAAATGCAAGCTCCTGAATCACTTCTAGGCACCTTCATATGTCAGGTTGACATAAATATGATGTTAGAATATCTAATCTTCTCACTAAATGTGTGATTTTCCTTTAATTGTGGACATCAACAACAACAAAAACACTCAAGTAGCCTCCTGTTCAGCTCCATGTTGCTGTGGGAGACATTTCATTTATTTTACTTGTAATGAAGCCTGATATTAATGTAGTAACTTTGAATGTGGAGCTCAGTTCCAGCTGGAGTTGTTTTTTTTATTTGCAGTGTTTGGAATGATTTGCTGCTTATTAATCATGCTTTTGAAAATAATATGCTAATGTTATGAGCCATATATATCCCACATATTCTCAAGACGTATTTCATAAGCAGACATGATTAGCACAATTGTTTTTTTGTTTTTGTTTTTTTTTATCTTGACTTTGAACAAACTCAATATTTCTAATGTGGTACTGATGCATTTAGGGGTTGTGAGTGTGTGTGTGGGTGTGTGTGTGTAGTAGTAGTAGTAGTCTCGTGCCCTTTGACCTCAGTAGGTGTCCAACATTCCCCTGCAGCAGCTTGTTTAGCCCATGCGTCCTTGTGCAGTCTGCTCAAGGTGACAAACCCTCCTAGCTTTTGTGCCGTTTACCTGACCTTTAGTGATACCCTGTCAGTGCACCCATCAGCTGCTTCTTAACCAGCCCATAAGTTACCTTGAAACCATATAAAAAAACCACACAAAAAAGCATGTTCCAACGTGACCTCTCTGCAGGATCCTGAGGAGACAGACATCACAGAGCAAGACACCAATAGCCTCTGTCCTAAGAAGGTACTCCAATGTCCATTAAACACAGAAAATATACTAAAAGTATTGATAAAGAAACTAATAACTGGGTTTAACAAGTGTAATATTATCCGGATGACTGGCAGGATCTATGGTGTCCGGTACAATGGCAAAATGTTGGGTGTTTTAACCACTTTTATTGCCATGGAGCAAAGCTGAGCAGGAAACATTGAGGCTAGCCTGTTTCCAGAATGGTAATACAATGCAACATAAAAAGTATGAAAGAAATATACTTTGTTTCTCAAAGGAAACATTTTTATTTTGAAGAGAAGTAAGCCTCGCATTTACAAACTATTAATTGAACAAACAAATCCACAGGGTATCCTCAGTTAGAGCATCATTTCTTCCGTCCGCCTGCTGCGTTCCTCATGCATGTGCTAGATGAACTAATGGAACTGTGAAGAGCAAGCTGGTAGCTTTTCTGACATCACCATTAGTTTTCTGGGACACTTCCAAGCTTGAGTTTAGGTTAACCGCTCAGTGGCATTTTAGAGGCCAGAAAATGTCAGCATTTGCAAATCTGAATGAGGTAATGAATTGTAACTCGACTCTGCAGTTACCCTCGGCTCGACCGTCCTTTTTAGTATTATTCTTCTGCTTTGATTTTAGCACCCCCCCTCGACTTTGTTTTCAGTTCACCTTCCTCATCCACCTCCGTAACCTCCAATTAAAGCAACTCTCCGGTCAAACTTTAGCAGGATTGAAGTGTTCACAGAAGCCCCTCTGGCTGGTAAACAGACGAGTGTGGAACATGAATGTGGAATGCTGAAAGCTTTTGTCTCACTTTTTATGTATTAACTAAATATATTAACACCTCCACAAATCTCTTGCCCATCGACAGCTTCAGGAAGGTCAGCTTGTGGTCCGTCACTTCCAGTTCCTGCGTTGGTCCCCATACCGGGACGTGCCCGACTCCAAGAAAGCCTTCCTCAGCCTTTTGGCTCAGGTTCACAACTGGCAGATGGAGTGTGGAGAAGGACGCACCATTGTCCACTGCCTGTGAGTCCATGATATCTACACTGTCCTAGAAAAGAGGGGGTGCGGTTTCAAACAAGATAAATATGTTATGCCAATTGTGATTTTTACACGTCTAAAATCTTGTGGGAGTCATGCATCATTTGTCTGAGTGGAAACAACTTCCAGACTTTCCATTAGGAGCTTGACCGGACATTTTGCTTCCCAAGTACAAAGTCTTTCTAATGAGATGCAACAATGCATTCACCTTTCTCACCTCACTCCTGTAAATACGATCAAACTACTTTTTTGCGAGTTCTTGAATTTCCTTTACAGAGAAATGTCTGTGGTGTTTGTGTCTTTTCATTAGCTGGTTGAGTGCGGTTGCCTGCCTCCCATTAAAACAATCCCCATCTCCATGTTGAGGTCCTCTGATCCCTGGAGGTCAGGCTGTGTGTGTTAGATGTCTCATATCTTATTAAATCCCCACTCCTGTATTTTAATGAGAATTTTACCCAGATATTCATCATGAAAGTTTTGCCATTTGGCCTTTTCTGACAGCATGCTTGATCTGTGCTCAGTCAAACGGTGACATTTCGCTATGTAGCTCCCCCCTTCGAGAGGCTGCACATTATTAGGTCACTCGTGTCTTTATTCTTCTGTTCTGTGTGTGTGTGTGTCTTCTTTATGGAGCAGGAATGGCGGCGGCCGCAGTGGTACATTCTGTGCCTGTACCATGATCTTGGAAATGATCCGTCACCACAGCATGGCGGACGTGTTCTTTGCGGCCAAAACTTTGCGCAACTCCAAGCCGAACATGGTGGAAACAATGGTGAGCAAAGAGCTTTTACTGCAATGTATGAAATATACAAACAAAAAAAGTGCTCTGGAAGGAAATCAAATGAATAAGGCTCTGGACATAGATCCTGATTGTGAATTTTAACCATGTTCATATGTATATTTAGAAATATGATCCATATTTTCTGTAATTAAAAGCAGCAGATTACTGAGCAGGTGTGTTTAGGCTGCATGGACATGGCATTACAGATGCAGCATATTGAATACAGGGTCAAAAGGAAAGCACGTGGGCACATATTGGTGCGATTTCTCTTCATGTAGCACATGTTGAAGCAAAAATGCATTGAAAACAAATCAACTTGGGCAGTCGCACACATTTGTCCTCATCTTTATGAATACGTGAACGCAGAGAGACTAAATAAATCGTAGGAAACAAAGGAACAGGTTATTGATAAATGATTCAGTCCATCAGTCTGTAAGTTCCTCTGCACACTTTCTTGCTGTCTTGCTACAGCCATGAAAAATAGCAACGGAAATGTGTTATGGAAAATAATTGCGCTAAATATCGTTGTTCTAGGAGCAGTATCGCTTCTGCTATGATCTGGCCCAGGAGTACCTGGACTGCTTGGAGGTCAGATAGCACTAATCCCTCGCCTCGGAACCTGACCCTGCATCCTGGATCGCTGCTCGTGACGTCCATGTATACAGCTCTGGTTGTCTCCTTCACCCTGCCTAGATGAAATGTCATCTGCCATGACGACTTATTGAGAAAGCTCGCTGGACAACCTGTAACATATTCCCGGTACCCCTTTCTTTTTTGATTTTTCCCATCGCCGCTCTTATCCTGTCTTTTGTGCAACTTTTACCTCTGCCGAAAACGGGGACACGCAACGGGAGTCGAGTTCAATTTATAAACAGCCACTGTCAAGGCAGCCGGGACTTCCTGTTGTACACCAAGACTACAGGATTGAAAGAGCTCAGCTGTGTCCTGCCTTACTACGAACAAACACAGGGAACTGCAGTTGATGCCAACCACTGGGTGATATTTTGTGTTTGTTTGTAACACTGTAAATGGTGCAAACTGCTGTGTGGGTGAATATTTCATGTTGTAATGTATTATATTGGAATTTCATTGAGCTGACAGTCGAAGGTGAACCGAGGGAGAGAAGGGAAGAAGTTGGTCAAATCTGAGAGACATATCTGTACAGTGGAGTTGCCCTGGACCTAATTTCTCTTTATTTATCTTCTGTGTATATACCGTAGATGTTTTTTTTTTGTTCCTCCTTTACACAGTCGTTCCTAGATGTTTGGCATTTTTTTTATCACTGTGTCAATCCATTCATTGTCTATAAGTGGGGACCACTAAAGCATCTGCATGCCCGGTCTTTAAGTGTTTCATTGCAGTGTTCGGCCCAAGTCTGCTTTAAGATGGATTTTTTGACGCGAATTCCCTCTGCTCGTGCCGAGAGAACCCCGTAAGAATAACCACGCCTTCCCGTGCGAGTGAGGAAGACGGCAAAACATCTGTCGCTTTCTACATTTCTATTTATTCAGTGTGTTTTATTTTCTAAATACTGTATAAAACATGAAAATTTAAATAAATAAATTATGTTGTTGCCTAACAGTCAAGCTTTTTGGCGAGGTGTCCTTTTTTTTTTTAATTCTTCCTGGCAGAGGACATGAATTTCAACAGCGTAGCATCCCAAATTCTTCAAGCTTTCAAGCAACGTTATTATAAACCATTCCCCTTTCAGCTACGTAGCCAAGAAGGTGATAATGGAGAATCATAACTCTGTGAAGATCCAATCATAATCTTTAATCCATTCAGCAGGTGTCCTTCATTGATGAGTGCTGCCTTAGTGCATGAACACACACACACACACATCAATATCTTGGACACCAAAGGTCATCCTGATTACTGTTCCAATAATTTGCATATTATGAGCACCAGTAAGAGTACATTGATAGAGTACATGATAACTTGGATTTTTTTTTTTTAGACCAATGCTGTGAAAGTGTGCAGGATCATCCCCTCCCCTCTGTCCTAATTGTGCTCATCAAGGACTGGATCCAATAATTTAGAGACCAATAGCAAAGCTTTAAGTCTGCAATTATCCAAATGCTGCATACAGTTCGGTGATTAACCAAGTGTCTCTTTGCTCCCCTCTAAACACGATTAAATGAGCTGAAGTAGCGGTATTGCAAAGCCTGGAAGTTGCTTGAGTCTTGGTTTTGAATCATATCTGAGCTTTGAATTAGTGCGGTTCAAAGCCGTTCCTAAAGTTGCCTATTTGGCCTCCATTTTAAAATGCCAAATAAATAAATAATACCTGTAAATTACAGTAAGTAATTAAAGTTATAAATTGGTTTTCAGACATTTTAACACATTTTTATGACTGTGCCCTGTTCTGCTCCAGCCCCCATTTAAATTTTCACAGCTGCACTTTGAGAAGGCATTTATTTCTAAACACGAGTTTATGATGGATGAGTTGTTGATGCCCCCCCAGCAGCACCATTGCCACCACCTCCCACCCACTTTGTGACTAACTGCTTAAAAATCCCACAGTTCATTTGCTTGACCTGTGTTTTAATAAACGCTTATCAGTTAATTAGCAACTTTAATGGACTTTTTTTTTCCATTACCACCAAACAGAGCCTCTAGGATTGAACCACCTCTTTAATTGTAGCGGTCTTGATGATCCATTGATCGAGGGCCGGGCACACTTAATCTGCAAGTGGCGCTTTACAAGTAGTGTCACATCTAGTTAATGTGTCTTATATGAGTCGCTGATAAGCTCTGGTGATTCACGGTTTGACCCCTTTCTGCACTGCTTCTTATCAATATGCTGGATGCCCCTGCTGTCGGTGCACATTTTAAACGAGACGCAGAACCCTGGCAGCTGTTTTCAACAACAAAAAAAGCTGAAGAATGCAAAGCCAGCAGGACAAGTGAACTCCAGGAATTGTGAAACGATGTGATAAAGGTCAAAGGCCACGCTGGGGGGGTATTGGTTCACTGTCACTGTCAGTCGCCCACATTCAATTCCAATCTGTCTTTGTTTATGTGAGGCAATAGATATCCCTTTACAGGAAGTGAATTATGCTGGAAAGCTGCATAATGTGTAAAATAAATAATAAATAAATACACACATAATTACTATTGTGTGGTGCACACAAAGGCAAGGGGATGACACTCAACTCAAAGCAGCTGCTTATGTCAGATTAGTAAAACCTGAATTTTCTCTTTTTTTTCCCCCATGTGTTGTTGCTGCAGGAAATGTAGGCTCCCAGGTTTGGTGCTGCTGTCTCTTTCTTTTGGCAGCTAATTTTAATGCTTAAGAGTACGGCGTTAATCTCATTGTCACAGCAACAGTGTCTGTAATTACTGCAAAAGCCATTATTTCACGTTGAAGGGCTGCGTTCAAGCACTGGAACTGAGCATTTCTAGGGTGCTGAATGCAACGGAAAGCAAAAGGAAAAAGCTGGAGACGGGAGGGGGGGATATCTGGGGATGTTTATCTTGATGAATTCATTAATCTTATGCTGTTTTCTGCACACCAGCAGATAAAGCACATTCAGTCAAGGCAGTCAACAGAAACAGAGATGATCTCATTAAGGGAATGGTACAGCCCAGTAATCCTAAAAGTGGACGCTACCTGCAGTCGCTGCCACTGTACACATGAATACTTTATTAATTTGCTCTTTTGTTTCATTTTTCATTTTTATGCCCTCCTACAAAGAGAGCAATCACAATGGATCTATACACACATTATGCTGGTTGGAATTCATACTCACAAGTTATTCATTTCCAGATAAAAGAGCTAAAACAATGAGCTCTTTAAACAGAAATGAGCCAAGGACAAACGCGACTGGGCTGCTTTCCATGAGAGATCTGCTAGCGATGGGTTACAGTTTGCCTTATTTCATCCCTGCTGTGTAAATCCACGACTTTTTAAGTTCTGTAATCAATCGGCTTGTTTTATGCTTGTTTGTACAGCTCATATTGTCAAGGCCAAATTGGGATGATGGGATTTTCTCCCCCGACCCATGCGAGAGCACACCCCTGGTGTCAGACGTCTGCAGAAGAGTAACTGTGTAAATACAAATACAAAGACCAATCTTTCCCTCCTGCTGACTTTGTATTGAGGCTACACGCTGTAATACCTCCTTAATTTTCACACAAATTCACAATTGTACGCCGGCCGATTCAATTTGAGCTCACTTTATCTGCATGAGGATTCATCTTATCGCTAGATTCCTTTCAACAAGAATGTAGACCAGAAGGTCCGTCATATCGAATTATGTCGCACAAGGTCTCCAGCAAGGCTGCTGATGAGAAAAGGCGGTGTTTTATTTTTATTTTATTTTAGATAATGTCCCATTCAGTACGGCATTCATCATTGATTATGTCAGGCCAAGATGATAGAATGTCCATGAAGGCTGCAGCTAATATGGCAAATAGGTCATTTGGTGAGAAGGCAGAATATCCCATGGCGGTGCTGGGAATGTGGGGCAGGAAAAAAAAACTGATACGAAGGCTCTCCCACCCACGACATAATCTATTAAGGTGGGAGGGAAGGCAATGGCCAAGGGCCGAGTCGATAATGACCCTGCTTTATCCCGGTGGTTTGCGGTTTGCAGGGTCTGCATCTTCATCTTCCAACTCTGTGCGACAATAAGTTCAGAAAGAGGCCAGGGCCTGAAGGTGGTGTGACCTGAAGTGAGCGGACTGATCTGAGAACCGCTGAGTTCCCTTTACATAAACGCCTCACTTTTGATAAATCCAAATGCTTTGAGAGATTGGTGCCTCGCTCTCACTGATAACTGTGATGCCATTATACATTATATTTGATGGTAACTTCTTGTATTTTTTTTATTTCAAGGTTTATTGGATAGAGTAGACCATAGTGGAGCTGACAGGTCAGTCTGGGAGAGAGAGAATGCTATAGGGCTATAGGGTGCAGCTAAGGTCAGCCAGAGCTGAATCAGTGATAATATCCAGTCGATCACCATGAAATCAAACCATTCAGCAACAGAAAAGAATATATGTTGTCATGACAATCATGCAATGTCAGGAGTACAGGACAGAGGCCAGGAGGTTAAATAAGAGAAAATCAGTATTTTATTACATTTACTAACGTACAACCGTTTGAGGAAATTATGGATCTGTGTGCTGTCTTATTTGGATTTCTTGTTTTTTGTCGCCCTAAAAACAGGGATCGCTTCTCAAAATCCAATTTCCTGACTCATCTATCTGAACATTGTTCAGTCCTATGCTCAACACACACACACACACACGTTAAACAATAGCAGCTAAAATTCAAGAAATAAACAATGAATGGGGAGAAAATTGTTTACTTGTGAAATACCATGTAAAGCGTCTTTGAGTACCCAGAAAAGCGCTATATAAAATCAATGCATTATTATTATCTAAGAATTCAGCAAGATCATTTTACTTCCCAACAAATTGTGAACAGAGTTCAATATTTCTTCAAAATATTGTTCATTATTACCTCTACAACATATTTGGTTATGTTTCCATCCATGTTTGCTTGTTTGTTTGTGTGTCAGCAGGAGTAGTACACGCAGGGAAGACCTTAAATTTAAACAAAATAAATCATGAGATTTCACATCATACCATACGTGTCCGTGTTACTTAAATTTGAAGAGATCTGTGCCCCCCCCCCTAAATTGTGAAATATATATGGCCTTATTTCATATATGAAAACTACATTCACATTTGTCCACCACGACTGTAGCGAGTCCATCCATTGTTTGTATGAGGAAAGGAGCAGACAATCACAGCCAGAAAACAAAACCGGAGTATGAAGGCTCTGTGGATGGCTTGCAGAGCAGAAGCAGACAATCTACAGAAGGAGCCGTGACTGAGTTACTTTTTTACTCCCTGCTACGTTCTTTCACTTACGTCTGCTTGGTGGTGGATGAAAGGCCTCTGTGCCTCGCTGACGCTCTTTTGATGGAGAGACAGTCGGCAAAGATCTCGGTTTGTCTGCACACAATGAATACCAATGCCGCCATCACTATTCATTGAACTCCTACCTCACTTTCACGATGCATGTGCTGCTATACTGACTCGCCGGGGGGCAGGTGAAGTGTCCCCGTATTGATGACCCTATTACTGTTCAATACTCCAGAGATTCAACTGCACCACAGATATGCGCAACAGCATTGCACTGCTGAATTGATTATTGAACACAGTGGGGCAGCGTCATGTTTTGAACATGACGGACGGTCCGTGAACAACTGTTGATAAATTCTTCTGCGCTAATGGCCATGGAACGAAACAGTCGAGGGCTGCGGTTTGCTCCGAAGTGTAACCCGGGCAAAGGCAGCAAACCAATCTGCTACACAGATGGAAAATCAATAGCCAATCCACAAGCAAAGGCGTACATTGGTATACGCATGGTGTTAAACCCAGGACAGACGCTTCCAATCAGATTAGTATGCCAGTCGCTACGGCCATTAATTTGAGATGTTTTCACTATTATCTACATTGAAGGGTTTAATGTGTGTGTGTGTTGTCGTGCATGATTTCAAAGAAATAGCAAAGCCCAGGAGATGGACCCGAGGCAACGGCGGTGAATAACAGCAAGGCCTTGTGAACACACAGGAGCATGATCAATGGTTTCTTCGACTTTTATGCCAGCTGTATGAAAGCACGCAGATCCTTTACTGCTGTGGGCCTCACTTTGAATCTGAGGACTTGGGTTTGCGTGGAGATAAAAGGTGGGAAGAAAAAACAAACGCGTGACCGTTTAGATTTCAGAAACTCCCGCTGCCCCTGTGAAGCATAAAAGCGCAACGCACCTGTCTGCACACTGTGCTGAAAGGACCAGTATATTATATTATCATGATATTGTTATTAACCAGCCGCACAAATTAGAAACAGAACGAGGTTGACGTACTTATAAAAAAAAACAGATATTTTTGCAGGCACCAGATAACATTTAATTTAAACTACTCAGATTAGGCTCATCAAAGAAAACAGTACAAAGATGGCAATGAGTATATCGGTGTTCATCAGAGTTTGTACTATTATGCGTGTTCACATGAATAGATCGGCAATGATAGGAGATGGCCATCTCTACGTTGTCCCACATACTTTTATTAGTAACAGGCCGTCAGTATAATGCACTAAATAAAATTAGAGCAAAAGTAGTAAAACAAAAAGAAAGAAATAATCCAAGAAAGTTTCAGAGAATTTCAACAACACTAAGGATTGCATTGGGGTTTTTTGACATTATAATGTTGACATATAACAATCACGGCCTTTGCAAGCTTTTTGCCCCTCCCTCACATGCTGTAGCTCGTGAGAAAAACAAATGGAACTGCTGAACATGCCTGCTTTGATCAGCTACTGTAATCCTGCACTCAAATAAATCAACCAATCAACAAACAGACACAGGTGAAAACCTAACCCAGCTAATTTAAAAATAATAGATCACCCATCAATTAAGTTATTGTTAGGCCAAATGCCAGAAAACTACAACAATCCTCTAATAAGAAAACACTTTTTTTTTGGATAATACATAATTTGTTATGTTACTGCCTTGCTTTAGAAAGATAATTAACACAATCTTCAGAGTTTATTTTATGTTTTGTTTATTTGGTTGATCTGGACCTACCTATACTGTACTGATATTTGGAAGTGTCCAGGTTTCAGACACTTCCAAATATCTAGCTCTATACAACATCATGAATATACATGATTTTTCTTTTTTAAATCACAAGTTAATTCATATTTCCTCCACTATTATTTTAATAATTTATTTTTTTAAATTCCTGGATCTGATCTGCACCAAAGTTTTGCTTTTTTTTCCGCCCTATCCCATTTCCCATTCTTCCACAATTTTTTTGTTCAAATCCAGCGAGTGTTTTTTATGAACAGAAGTTTATGATGTATATTGGCTGGTATATTGATACAAAAAAAATAAAACATTATCTTCACTTTCCATATCTTTTAAAGGAAGAAGGATTATATTCAGAAAACACAACCGACATGACCCAGCGTAAGGAACTCGAAGTGATTCTTCCATCTGCAGGGAAACTGTGGATGGACAAGACAGATGGGCAAAGGAGAGGAGGAGAGAGATGGAGATTAAGAGGCTTTCTCCTCAGGGGCCCCCCACCCCGAATGTCGAACTTGAACTGGACTCTGTTCACCATGCCATTGGCGATCTAGTTTAGCCAGCATTCACTGCAATCTTTTCCGATGTTGCTTGTCTGAGTGCTTTAATTTGCCCGGCTGAGGTTTCTGCATGGAACCACTAATGAAAGTGCCTTCAGGATGAACTGACAGAGCCCAGGGGGAATCACAGCTGCTATATATTTTAAGGGGTCTCGAAGGTTAACATTGCATTCAGTAATTAAAGTAGATTTAGAAGGAAAATCAATGTCTGCATGTTCAGTTAGAACTAAATGTGAGGAGAGCTTGATTTTCTTATAGGGATCAAAGCTGTGTTTCAGCAACCGATACGAGAAATGCTGTGAAAGTGAGTTGAGTGAAACCATACATATCTGTTGCTCTAATGATAGCAGAGCATACAGCTTTGGGACATAAGCACAGCAGCACAGCATGATTAAAGGTGCCTGTTAGAGCTGCAGAATATCAGTTGATGAGCAACACTCCAGTAAATCTTTTTAACCTCGATCTGAAGTTTTTCCGCTGGTGTTCACTCTGAATCCATCGAAAGCGGCATCATTATTTGGTTACCCTCAGCATTAGCATTTGAAGCACAGTGGGGTTTTTGGATTTATTGGCTTGGGACATTATCATAACCTGAAGTAAAACATAGTGTCTTGTCACCTTGAAAGAGCCAATACTGTTTCTCTAACAGTAAATGTGAGAACTCTTTAGGATCCAAAATGTCACATAATAAAGCCATCTAAAGCGTAGGGTACTTGTCCAGAAAACCTAATGATGCACACCAGTAGTTCATTAAAATGAAACTTAATGAGTCAAGCATTACAGACCTGCCCCCAGCAACACCAATTAGTGTGTGCTTGGGCAGAGTTAGGCTTCACAAAAAAGCCCAAGGCTGTCAGCAATGAATCATCGAGCATCCAAGCAAGAAGCAGTTCAGCAGAGTGACACAGGTAACTTTTAATGGCTACGAGGGAGCAGCCAACGTCATTTCTTTTATTCAGCAATTCATAGCTGTTATCATTGAAAATATAGACATTGATCCTGACATTAAAAACATCTCTGAGATTCCTGTTACTCATCTGACATTTACGAATTAAATCTATGTTATGATTGTTGGATTGCAATACATTTCACGTTCAAGTATACAAATCTATTCAAATCTTGAAGGTCTTCATGTTTTCTTACTCTGTTGTCTCTCCTTTTAGAAACATCATCAACGAGGATGAGTTTCTCTTGTTAGAATTAATTTTTCAGAATTATAACTTGACAAATTGACCAATAACTCCATTTAGGTTTGCTGAGCAGTTGATGCGTACTGTCTGAGCAACTTAAGCAGCTGCTTAGGGCCCCCTGGCCACTAGGGGGCCCCCGGCCTGGCACCCAATTTTGCACCATGATATGAGTGCTGTGCCAGCGTGGGTGAAAACTGCAGGGCATACCGGTAATCTTGGCAGCTGTCCCTGTTTGTGTGATTACAACCTGGCAACCTACAGAAGAGTGACGTCGGACCTGACCTTGCTATGATTGGTCAGCCTTATTGTAAGCAAACTAGCGTGGAAGCAAGCGATGCATGATACAAACAGCGGACTGCAGGTGTCATTCGTCATCATGTCTCAGAGACTTTATCAGCCAGGTGCTGAAAAACGGAAGAAGAAAAGAAACAGCAATACAAGGTAAATATTTAATGTTGTTTTGTGGGACTCTGCTGTGACGAGGTTGATCGAGCGGTTATTTGTGCGCATGCTCAGTTGTGACTTTTTTTCTGTTAGCCGGACAGCTCTTGTGTAAATCCTTATTGAAGAAAAGCTTATTGTAAAGTAACAAAGCTATATCAACTGACTGCACTGGGTTGTGCAGTGCACTCTCACCCAATGCCAACCTATTGCACCCAATAGAATAGAAAGCCTTCACAATGCAAACCATATGAAAAACCTTATTCGCGCGCACGGCTTGCGCACCAATATAGCTGTTTTTTACGTTCGCTGTGTGCGCCAATACAATTTAAAATGTGTGTGTGCAAACGGGCGTTTGTTTTGTTTGCGGTGATTGGAGCAGGTGTGGTAGCGAGCACCTGTGGGACATTGGCCGCTGATTGGCCGCTGGCAGCACCTTGCATGGCAGCAGTCGCCCACTGGAGTGTGAATGGGTGAATGTGAGGCCTCATGTAAAGCGCTTTGAGCACCACGGTGGAAAAAGCGCTATATAAGTGCAGTCCATTTACCATTAGGGCCCCCAAATACCCTGGGTCGGCCCTGCATCTCAGTATTCAAGGTGCAACGCTTTTCCGAATTCAATTATGGAGTACAAATGATCGAAACATTCATAATGAACAGAAATGAGGTGGCTGCCAAGTATAAGAGTTTCTTGTCAGAATTTATTCATACAGCTGTTGAGAGCAACTTTTACCAAATTAAAAATTCATATTAAAAGACAAACTAAGAGCATATTAAATGACACTCGCTAAGTACTTTTTATCAGGCATAAAACACCATCTGTATGTATTATTACTGTGATTTTCTTTTTTTATTTGACCAGTCTTCATTTTTCAAGCCGGCTTTATTTATTTATCTCTTTCCTGCAGTTAGTGATTATTTAATGTTTACTTAATGGACTGTCAAGCAAGTTGACTTTTGAGTACATCTTTGGTTTGATAAATAATCACAGTCGAAATAATTATTCAGCAGTGGAACCTGCAGTTGATGATATTAATGGCCTTGCACGATTCCTACATTTTGGGGGTTTTGCTGTCATGCTAATTGTAGGTTTCTCTGGAAAAAAGTGTTGGTTAAATTTTTGTTGTTGTAAACAACAAAGCACTCAGTGCTTATTACACCCCGTTTACGACAAGTTGCAGGCAAAATATTACCTGTTGAGAAGAAACACATTTACTCTGATTTTTTTATTGTCAAATATTTTATCTCTGGATATCCCCTTAAGATGTGTCGTTTTTAAAGGTGTATAAAACAAAAAGTCACATAAAATAGTGGGACAGACAACAATCTGTTACACACTTATTGTACAGCACAAAAAACAAACAAATGTGAAGTCCTCTTTTGTTCATTCTTGTTTTGTCATTAATTTATTAGACAGAACAAATAATCATACTGACTTAATAAAGTAAGGAATCAATAAACATTATTAAAACATATCACATTTTTTTTACAATATTAGAAAATATATGTTTTTTAAATTAAGCTTAATAATGCTAAAACAGATTTGCAAAAAGGTAAATTGTTGAAGTGTTGGAACATTCCCATACTATTGCTGGAATCCTTGAGAACCCCCCCAAATAATTCATCATTGTTCAATACGAAGCTTCCTCACTTGTTTTTTGTTCACTTATCTACAGACCAGCTTTGTTACTTTCAACTATATTCATGGACTTCTGTTTCTCTGTACACAAAACTCGAGAGGCGAGTTCTGCTTCATTGTAAGTCCATGGAGAGCAGATGCACTCTCATCTCATGGCATCCATGTCCTTATTGGCTATATTGAGTTAGTCTACAGTCCCCCTGTCCTGAAATCTACCCAGGAGTGAGCTGAGCTTGAGTCAAACAGTGAAGAGAAGTCAAGCAGAATAAAAACATCTCCCTACACTTCTGCCTTTTGACTTCTCTTTCTGCCACCATCGGCAATTCTCCAGCCTCATTCTGTCAAATAATGTTTGGCTATTTTGTCAAAGTGAAATGATGGAGGACATACAGGAGTGGGCTTTTTTCCACTGAAACCTCTTGTACTGTTGGCAGAGCTGATATTGTTAAAGTGAGAAGCATTGATGATGCATAAAAGCAAGAAGTGTTTCTATGGAAGCTGAACAACAAAATAGTCCGTTGACACAAACTGAGAAAATGGCCACAACTAATATCTAGCACGTGAACAACAAATGACAAACTGATAGCTCCTACAGAATTGGAAGTTGCATTTGGAACTACCCCTCCCCCCCACAACATTAAACTTCAGTGGACAAATAGAGGGGATTTGTTAAAAAATTAGATTATCAAAGAACTATCTGACAGTTTTTTAGGCAAATTCTGAGACAGGTCAGATCAAATAACTATTTAGGCTACACCCCTCCCAGCCAAGGACAGGAAAAACAACTTGAACTCTAGAAACATCCAGAGGTTACAGCACCCAAATCAAATTAGTGAGGTCTGCTACCAAGGTGATATTCTTAGTTTTCTGTGTACTGGCTAAAAGGTCACGCTGCAGCTGGTCGTCACAACGGAGTTACGTTCAGAAGATGAACGATTTCGCCGTTAAACGAGACCCCCGACCGACCACTTGGCATTTTGGGTGGTCAAAAAGCTTTTGTATTTGCATTCGTATAGGCCATTTAATCTGTACATATGTAGGTACCTGTCACAACTCCAAAGCCAGTGCGTTCTGCTCATCGTAACAGCAATTCCCTGTCGCCAAACACATACTTTTACATTTTGGAAAAGCCTGTCATATCTGAGTGCGTCGTTAAACGAGTATTGTTAAGTGAGGACCGGCTGCATAACAAGAACCTACAATGCTAACCTCTCACCACAGAAGCCAACCAAGAAGATTGAATTTGGAAAGTTGTAAGAAGAGTGCTCCTCAACTCGTATAACGCACCAGCACAGATGAGTGCCAACCAGGAATCTGGTTTTAAACTCATCCATCCCACCCATATTCTACATAATTATCACCCTGGTTAGTCCCCCCCGCCCCCAAGATGAAGGAAGTCAATGGTTTGCCATCTTGACAGTAATGTTGATAATGCAGCTGCTGGGGATCACTTTCTGGAAGTCCAGAATGCCATCTTCTACAAATAAAGATAAATATCCTCGGTTAAATTTGGGCAAATTGACTCCATCTCCCTCGAGGACGTATCAATCAGCCTTCTTGCCTTCAGTGACAGACTTGAATTTTTCATCTCTGACCAGGTGCAATAAGCCGGAGGATACCCGACCCAAACAAATCTGTTTTGGAACCAGACAGCACTACTGGCCAGTCAACTAATCTGAACCTTTGCCTCGAATATTTATCAACATGACAAACCCCGAGTTTCAGAAATGCCTCAACTTTGCTGACTCGTGGTTGGGACAGATGATTGTCATCTGGAAATACTGGGTCTGAGTTTACACATGAAAGCTCACCTGGAGGCACAAATTCAGACTAATCTGATTCTCCTGGGTTCGTGTTTGCCTGCAGTGTTGGCAAGGCATCTCTGTGGAAATAGCAGGCTGCAGCATGCATGTGCTCTGAGAGGAAGTCAGTGGTGCCATCGCAAGAGAAGCCAAGTCCGACTGCCGTTGTATCAAGAGAGTGTGTAAAATTGCCCTGATAAATTAGAACTGAGAGTGACCTAGGAGTGAATTAGACCATGGTGAATCACTTCAGAACCGACCCCCCCCCCCCCCCCCCCCCCAGGTCCAGCCCACTCATCTGTCCTTTATCTTGTTCAGCTTCGGGTGTCACATTGTTCCGATTAATAAAAAAGAAGAAAAAGAAAAACACTCTCTGGTGCCGATCCATATCTATTTCATGCATTTACTTCAACAATTAAGTTGTGGGCTTGGGGTGAATAAATCTGAGTGTTATATTGAGATAAAAAAAAAAAAAAAGATTATAATGACAAATATCTGGTTCAGAATGTGTGTATGTTGTAACACGACTCAGCATGGTGACTAAATGGCAATATTTTCACAAAATTTATATTAGGTTCTGCATTTGCATACAGGCTTGGGACCTCTGTGTGGCGTTTGCTTGTTCTCTCCTCTTCTCAGTGCCTTTCAGTTTCTTATTGGCCGCATCCAACAGACATGCATTAAGTAAGATAAGATAAGAGAGAACTTTATTAATCCTGAAGGAAATTCTGGTTCCAGGTTGCTCCAACGAATGACAGTAAATAAAAAGAAGAAACATTCAATAAAAATGTATGCACTGAACAGAATAACGATAACAACAATATGAAATTGAGAGAGAGAACACAAAATAGGCGAAAAGATAAAGAGTTATACAGAGTCATAGTAAACAAAGTACACACGATTGGTGAATCTAAACTGCCCATGTGAGTGAGTCTGAGCATGATTTACTGTTAATGTGTGTTCTTTTCAATGAACGGGTGACTTGTCCAGGGTCTTGACCAAAGTCATCGGGGACAGGCTGCTACTCTGTCTGACCCTGCAAAAGGATAAACAGTTATAGCGGATGGATGGATGGATGGTGGGATGGTGGATCATCTGTGAATGGTCAGACTAGTTTTGGATGTTTTGCTCTGTGCAGGCTTGACTCTTTTAATGTCAGCTGAATTCCACAATGCCCCCATCTGTTGCTCCAGGGGAGAGAGCCGCAGTATCGGCTGTGGTTATGGAGGTGTGGGGCCACTGGGGGGGGCATGGCAATGCTGGAAGAAAACACAAAGCTCTTTGACATGTAACCCATAAGAGGAGCCAGCAATCAGACAGCGATGGCCCACAGCTGAAAAGTGCTCTGCTGTGCTTTACTGAGAAGCCAAGAGAGAATGAGTCAATTGAAATCATTTAGCAGGGCTGACCTCCCGTAATGGAGGTGGGGTAATTTGCACCTGTTTAATACCTCATGACAGCACAGAGGGCTGATGTGTTTGGGTACTGATCTTGCTGTGGGGGGGGGGGGGGGGGACACAGTAGGGAAATTTATACTTAAGGATCTGACAGCAAAATCCAAGAGGAACAATTATGTGTCTTTAATGAAACATCTTTACAGTGGGCTATCAAGGCATGGTCACATCCCTTCTGTCCTGTCATAACTGTTATCATATCCTCTCTTCAGATCGTTAATCAGCATGTCCTTCTCTCTGCAGAATCTGTACAGCTTATGTAATGACTTTCGTCTCTCCATTGGCAAGGGAAAGATTAACATAAACAGTTGGAAGCGGGCGGTTCATCTAACAGGTCTCCCACCCCCCCCCCCCCAACCCATCCCCACTTATACAGACACACTTTATCAGTCAAATCGCTGAGCCAGAGCTGTTAACACGTATAAGTATTACAGTCACTTGATTCAAGAAACTGCCCATGCTCCAATCTGCTGTGTGACAAATAATCAATCCTAAAAACCACTGCATTTAGATTGCAGAAATGTGCTTTGCATTGTGAAAGCGAGAAAGGAGGTAACGTGTCAAGTGATTTACATATAATTCCCGACACGAGTGCCCCTGCTTTGCCGGTTTCCCCTGCTGACTGGAGAAATTAAGGCTTCACAAAAATACTCAGCAGCTATGAAGTATGAACGAAAACACAGAAAATAAGTAATGGGGGGGGGGGGGGGGGATAATTTAGCGTGTCAAAGTATGAATATTGTTCTGCTACCTCAGTAAGTGACTTTTGGGCTGAAATGGCCTGCAAAACTTGTAAGGATTAACAGTGTCACTTCAAACCTGCATTAAGCAAGACTTTCAAGAAAAACCCACAATGACCCCCCCCCCCCCCCCCTCTCCCACCGCTGTGCTTTGGTACAACCTGTTCTGATTTCAAACGTAATCTACCAAAGCATACATGTGGACTAAATGATGTCTGCGCATTTATATTCAGCTGTGACAACTCTAATCACTTTTTAAGTTGTTAGTTGTGTCTTTGGCAGAACGGAACAACATTAGCATTCGACAAAGTCATGTTTCTGGCCAGCAGGATGATGTCAACCCACCGTTATTTACTCTGAGTGTAAAGATTTATTATTTTTTGCTGCTAAATCTTTCTCTACAATTATGAGCTAGTTGCCAACTTCATCTTTCTTCTGTTTGGTGGTGAGTAGGTAGAATGTTTGTTAACATAGAATCCCTCTGTGATCTATAACTGTAAGAGTGAACATGAGAGCGTATACGTGAGAGCCAGAACAAAAGCCAGTGAGCCAAAAGCTGTAAAGCTTCTTGAAGCAAAGAGGAGCTGCACAGTCGGTTTGAAAGGATCTTTATCTGCCACTGATAATGTTAAAATATTTATTATAGCTGCTTCAATGCATACAAAAATGCTTGCTTTTTTATTTTATTTTTTTTAGCCATGATGCTTTTGTCTGTATCTCTGGGAATAGCGCTTCAGCCTTATGGCATGCTGTTATGAGTCAGAAGGAGTCTTTGAGACAGAAACTCATCTTAGTTATGTGTAGCATAAGAATGTTGGTACTGTGTATAAGTATCGACCATGTAATCCGACTCGTTCAAGAGGTATCTATACCATTCAACATTTGGGAGTTAAAAATCATGTAATTTAGGTTTGGTTTTCTGTTCCAGTTCTAGGTGATTCTTCTTGATTCTGGTTATTTCAGGAGCAGCCACTTGCTTATTTCACAAAGAAAGAATGCATGTAGTTTAGTATATTTATTCGGGGACATTAAATGCTTACAGCTGCCTCAAAAAAAATCATAAACTCAACTGTTTGCACTGGCATCACAGCTCTTTGAACTTCTGTATTTTCCATTAAGAGCACTGCAAGCCACCTGTTTTCACATATTTTTAATTTGCAAATAAAGAGAGCCCGAGTGGAAATGCTGAAAATCTGAAATGAGTAGAAATGTCTGGCTGCAGCAGAGGGGCTCGTGCATCAATTTAACGAAAATGAGATTAAGTGCAATGGAAGCTTCTGCTCCACTCGCAAGGCTAAACACTGCTTTATGTACTGTTGTGGATAATTGTCTGCTTTGAACAGTCAAATGAGCACAACAAAGAAGGCTTAAAGTAAAAGTAGATTACAATATTACCATTCAGGTGACAAACAAACTTCATCACATTGGAAGCACTGTCTCAGAACACAGATGTAAGAGTCACCGTTTGTGATCCAGCAATACAGAGACATTTTATTATTCTTCCCCTTGCTCAAGAATCTGAGACGAGAAACATTCCAGATCTCAGAAATGGTTAATATTTATCGAGATTTATCGCCTCAGATGAGTGATAGATGGATGGATATGTATGCACACAAATCATTCTTTCAGGCTCTCAAATCCATACATCACACACATAAGCGGCAAAATATACTACCACAGTTTTATTTTTGTAATTTTTGTAAATTGTTGTTCCAAGATCTTAATCAGAGGAGCCAACAGAGGAGCAGAATATACAAAAAGATCCTCCATTGAGGCCACGGCAGACACGGTTTCTCCTTTTTTGCCTCTCAGATCTCCTGACTGTAGCTGCAGACATTTTCCGGATTTAAGTGGGATTGATTTGGCAAGAAAAGAACTAGCACATTGCAGCACTCAAAAGTGTTCGGTGCACTGTTGTCTGCCATCACAGCCTAGTCAGAAAGGTTTGGGAGCCTTCCATCGAACTTTGTCCATTTTAAAGAAAAGTTGATTTCAGAGTTGTGCAGTGTGTTTAAGAAGGTCAGCAGCATTTTAGTAAGTGGATCGTAAAACTTAAATGACTCTCGTTCACTGCAAAGGCTCACGGTAAAATATTTAAATTACGAAAATATCTGGTCAAAAGCCAAGAAGGAAAAAGTATTGAATATTCACAGATTACCACAGAGCTGTAGCAATTGAAGCCACATTTCATGCATTCTTTAGAGGATGTGTGGCGCAGTCGGGCTCTGTTGGGCCGCGATGAGGAGTGTGATGTGACACCACACCATCTCTATTGACAGCACATTTATCACACTTTCCCACTGATAGCATTCATTTGCATGGGCCCGTCTCCAGTCATGTTGCTGGAGGTTGCTCTGTCAGTATGTTCACTTTTGTCCTGAAGCCACACAAACACACAAACATTTGTTCACGATCCAACAAGGGGACTGTGTGCTATTACACACATATGGAAAAACATTCTACCCACTCATTGCTTATTCTCACCATTTATTCTGACTAAATGCTCACATGTGCTGTCATACCAGGTTCTTAACAGATGGCAGAATTAAAATTAAGTGCGTTGATGTTATGAATGGGATCATGATTTGCGTTCAACGTTTTCTTTAAATAATAGTTATTAAATACGTCACACTTTTTTTCATAGTTTGGTTGGTCTTGCAACTTGTACTCAGGTGCGACATATAGTCCTGAAAATACGGTAAGTGTAATTCTATATTACGACCCAACACAACAATAATGGAATAAGGAAATAATCCAAAATGAGAAATGGATATCCAGCTTCTAAGTTAGTTACATTTAATGAAAAATAAATAATTGGGAAACAAAATATATAAATTTAATCCTAACATTTGCATAATTACATTACAACAAATGAATCTGTCTTTTTTTGCATTGATTAGATGAGCTCTATAAATGTCAATCAGTTTAATGAATAAATTAAACAAAAACAATATTTTGTCGCCATGTGCTGAACACATTATTTAATGTTTGTGTTACCAAATTGAACGTCGGTATAAAAGTTACATTGCTGCTTTTGTTGAAATATATTTTATATAATGAATTAATTAATTAATTAAATAATTGTATTCATATTTTTTTGCAGATATAAATTAATGAACAAAATCTACTGTACAATATTATTTTTAAATTCAGCCTATATTTTCCTCTCAGCCAGCTTGAGAAAAGTGTCAGTATGCTTGGATGAAAAGGCCATTCCCAATAAGGTGTGTGTGTACTTTTGTCACATAACACGATAAAGAAACCTAAGAAACCTTTCTTCATGTAACTCCGCAAGTTGTGCTGAATCTGTTTTTATAGTAGCACTCCAACAGGAATGAACAAAGTTATTGGCAAACATTTATTACGAAAAAAGTATTACGAAGAGCTTTAGTCGTGGAATTCTTTGCACTTCTAAATTATATTATTTTCCACTTTTGATTAATGAATTAAGACCTTTTGTTAAAATGGCCACAAGTCATGATTAGTTGCATACAAATTCATTAATAAAGCAGATTAACAAGGGGATACAGAGAAACCTGCAGAGAGATGTGATTGAAGGAAAGCTGATTCTTTGGATGAGAAAAGAGGGTCTTGATTACACTTCATATTCAAGTTCCCTGTAGTGAAAAGCAAAACCAGTGTGTGGCTGCCTTGCTGCTCGGAACCGAGAACCTGTACTGTAAGGATCAAAGCTCAGGAGGATGAAGAGAAGATAAATATGTCATCAGTGAAACCAAATCATGTCCGTTAGTCACACGTCATAACACCAGAGTTAATATAAGGCATGCATTCTACATCACCTGGGTCTATATCTGCCATCATCAGCACATCGTGATCATTTTTTAGCTTCACACCTGTTTATGAACATCAATCAATCAAGAAGATTAATGACACATTTATTAAGGATTCTTAGAAATGATTTGTGTCTGATCCATTTTTCAAGCCAGATGCCTCAGGGTTAATTTGTTAAGTGTTACATCCAAAGTTCACGTCAGGTGGGGCGCATCGCTGTGATAACTCATACTTGCACACCTGACCTGCTTCGGAGCGAGTTGTGTTCAAGATAAGAGATTAAAATAGTCTTGCTGTAATCCTCAATTTAGTGCTTGAGTCTTATGCAGTCTTTTCGGTCTATTAATATATTTGCTGTTGCAGATCCTTCTTGGTGACAGCTGTGCTAGACGACATAGGTGTCCAGTTTATGCTGCTAAAGGTTGATTGGTCTCTGAGTTCAGCTGATGCTCCATCATTGTCAGCCACAGTCTGACTCGTCAGATTTATAGCGGTGTCTTCAGTGTGTATCAGGCCAGCTCTTCAATTTCTGTCTCTCCATGCTGCAAACCTTCCAGTCCTGAAACAATGAGCGACGACAGCTTGACAAGATGAGAAGAAATGTCATTGATAGGAAAAAACCGACTGGGCGCAAAGTCGGGCTTGTTTCAATTACGCTGATTGTCGGAAAGACACCTCGGGCTTATTGATTTTCCTTTTATACTTACAATAGATGCAGCTGTCATGAGAAAGTCAGGAAAATATTACTTGCAATGCATACTTGACATAAACGTACATTTTTCTGGATCAGATTGATTTGATTGATCCATATGAAATTAAAATAAACTTAAAGGCTAGAACAATGTGTGCGTGTGACACGCTGAACCATCTCCAGTAAACACACAAACACAACAGTCCTCTGGGAAAGAACTTACACAACATCACACACACACTCAATGTACAACAGTAATAAAGTATTTTGGCTGCATGGGAAATCTTATTTAATCACACCATCCATAATTTAATTAAATGTCATGTATTGGGAATTGAAGCCAGCTTGATAATGAACTGGTTAATGAGAGGTTGGCAAAATTAAAAATTGCTCCAATAAAGCAGTCCCACGTAAAGCACAGGCTTTCTGTTGTACTCTCTGGAACGTCGCGTCCTTGTTGCTGGTTTATTGAGGTCAATTCTGTTACCTTCCTCTGCAGTCTTCAGGGCAGGACGCCTGCTACCACCACCGTCTTACAGTGGCTTCAGAAACAAGTCTGACTTTACTCAAGCATCAGCAAATGGCGAAAACTGCTTAACTGACAACAACAAAACTTGTGGATTTAGATGAAGGCATGTCCCCGTTGAGAATCCTTTTTTACACTTCCCTTAACTTTGTGAGCTATTGTTGTTATTCCATAGTTCCACAAACAAATTCAATGATTTCCACAAAACGTTATAGAGGGTGGGATAAGGGTCACGTTCTCCTCCTACACTGTAAAATAGCATTCAGCATGTTTTCTGCTCCTGCTAATACCGACCAGACACTTGTCTGTTCATCAATAAGAGCTTTGACAACAACCTCTGTTAAAGCGATTTTCTCATTAATGATATTTTTTATTTTCTTTGGGGGGGGGGTATGATTTCAGTCTTCTTTCAGTAAATGATTGTGTTTTACTCCAATTATTGATCAAAAGCGAACCTGGGGGGAAATATTGGAAACACTGAAGGTGAATATGAAGTTGGCACTGCATGCTGGGAAATGAAAATGTCATACAAAGTTAAGCATCGTTTTAAGTCCCGCAAGACTGGGAACCCAAGGGCAAAACCATCAGAATGTAAATGTGTGTGTATGCATTTGTATGTATGCTCGTCTGCAGCATCCATTGGGAGTCTTTATTCATCTAATCACTTCACTGTTAATTAGGTCTAATACACCATAGTTTCCCTTGTATCTTTGATTAAATGTTGATGGTAGCTCTTCTGCTAAAAGTGTCCATAGTGGGGAATGAAGTGCCTTTTCGAGCCGAAGAAAATACCCACTTTAATGGGTTAGATGGAATGCTATATACGCTTCTTTATGTCCTCAAAAAATGTGCGCCATTGCCTTTTTTAACTGAGCATGTGGATAAAATGGAATTGCTAGGAAAATGATGAAATCATTCAGGAAAGAAAGATGGCTCAGGGTAATTATTTCAGACACTGAGCGATGGAGGACATGTTTAGTATTCTCCCTTGCTTTCAAATAAGCATTTGAAAAATGCGCCGATTTGACTGCATATGACTCGCTCTAAAACAACAAACGAGCAGGAGGTGAAGGGGAGCGCCGATAAATGTTTCTGAGGGCGCAGCGGTGGCATGATGAATGAAGAGGCTGAATGAAAAGCTCAGCTGCTATTTATCATCATCCTATTAAGGTCAATATAAAATCATCCACATCTCACACCGTAGTCCAACCGATTAATTAAGTGGCTTGTATGCATGAAATTTAACATGTAGCACCTCTGCTATAATTGTGCTGGCTTCAGATTTGTGTGATTTATGAGTGACCCTAAAAATGCTCAGTTTTTAAACCCCATATTTATGGCTGGCTTGTTTCAATCAATATCCATTCTTTCTATTTCTAGATTCTAGTCTACCTTTCTGATGCAAAGCATGCATACAGCCGACGTTACTAGCCAGACAGAGATGTGCACATCTCAGCAGCTGTAAAATATGAACGCTGCAAACCTTTAAACATTGTCTTCTTCCCAGCACCAGAGTTCTGATCTATAAACTCAAAACCGAGTGTGAAGCCTGAAATTCTGAAATAAATAGCTAATTCTGTGTGGCTTCATCAACACAAACGGCATTCAAATGTACTCAATGTTTTTCTTAAAAATAATGATTGGTACAGTTTTAAAGTAAATAAAAAAATAAAACCCAAACCCTCAGCATCTTTAGAATAATTTAAATTGAACACAAACAATGATAGCGAGTGGCCTTGTGGGCTTCCTCCGTATTCTTGAATGCAAACATAAAGCCTAAATTTCTTATTAAAATATTAATGATTAAAGTTATTAGGATTCCAGCATATGCGCCATCTTCTCCGCAGTTGTTAGCAAATATTTTCAACTTAGGAAAGTCAAATATTCACGTGAAGCAGATGTGCTGCTGTACATAAAAGCGCAAACCAAACCAAGTCATCATCCCGCGTCATTCGGCATGATTCACTTGAAATCATTGTGAATGCTCAGTCTAATAAGCATTGTATGGTTGAACACTGCAGCTGTGTGCCATTTGTCTGCATCTTCCACACGCCACGCTAGATTCTGCAGAATCCCAGGTGAAAATCATTGTTTTAGGACCTGCATTAGTCACAGTCTTCTGGGTGACGGGATGAATAGGACACTAGTGAAGATGTTGTGGATGGAAGATCATATCCGACCGTGCCAGAACGGGTCGCTGCTGGTACAAACGTGAAACGTGGTTGGGTTGATGTGACAGACTCAGGTAATAGAGCAAAAATCTCTGCATTTGTCATGGCTGAACTAAAAGCAAACCTTTCATTTCTCAGCAGGGACGACTCAGGCGAGCGTCCATTTATTCCCATTTCTTGTCAGAGTTCACCACATATTTCATTTTCTGTGCTTTTTTTTGTCTCTTTGGGAAGCTGCGATAAAAGACGAAAAGTGCATTAGGAACACACACACAGAGACAGTTGTTAGCTCAGACTGTGAGGTCAAATAAACACAACCTATGATGCACATGCAGCATCACGACCTCTGAGGGGTAAAGCGGACTTTTGATGTGCTGCCCAAATTCCATCAGAGGCTCTCCTTGTTTTACATTTGCACTCCTGGAGATCCTCTCAGGTGTGCACGCCAGCCTTATACACTTCACCCAGCCAGTCATGATTTATTGGACAGAGCTGCACAGGCCAAACCGATTAGGTCACACTTATGAGATCAATGTACAAACTGTGTGGGTTTGTAGCAGGACATCCAACTCTTAGTATTGTATGTAGTTTGATCGCAGGACTGAGATAAATTCATTGCCAGCATCATTCATCACAGCAGAGACAGTTCCAATCAGCTTTAAATCACTAAGTGCCACTTGAAGTATTTGTTCCATACAAATATATGGAGCTGATATGCAGGCAATTTAAAATCTAATTTTCCGCACACTATTAGTCTAAATCCTTTTAACTCATTCATCTTGTGCATATTTGTCTAATCAATCCATGGCTTGTGCGAATGTACAGCAGCGCATATTAACAATGCACAAAACAATCTTGTCCACTGGGTTAACATTTAGTGGCACTGATTGCTTGCCAGGCAGATATGATTAAAGTTCATAGCTGAATATATTGCTCTGACTTTAGGCAATATGTTCAATGTGTGCAGCACAGGCATCATCAATACGTCCCTCATGCACGCACATTTAAGATATCCGAGTGTGATGCTGTATTAGAACAAAATATAATAACAGTGAGTCTGAGCAATTTTGGCATCAAGAGAAAGATCGCATATATGTGATCAATCATTGGTGCAAGAATTCACGGTGGCGACGTCATTAAGCCCAAGCCTCCCAATCTAGAAAATACGCACTTTTCCGACTCACAGGGAAGTTGGAGATTTTTCAAATGGCTCTGTGTGAATGAGATATGGGTGGTGTGTCTTTATGTAACCCCGCCCACTCATTTGTCCTCCAGAATTCAGATGAGTAAACGCTTGTGGCTCTATGGCTTTTGTGTAGATAACACATTGATTGCATTTCCATGGAATAAAAAAAACCCCAAACCTAGGCATTAGACTGAGTCTCTCAGATCATGGTAAGGACATTTCAAACTGAGATTTGATCTTAAGAAGGCATCAATGATCAAATATGAACTAAGATTAGGCTACTGCATTCCCTATTTTTCATTGATTTTTATTTTTTTGCAAAACTTCTATCTCTGTACAGAAAGTTTTGGAACAGCCCCCCCCCCCCCCCCCCCCCCTACATATTGTTTCCAGCAGTGAGAAAACAGACGATAAAATTAGGAAGGGCCAAGGAAATATTAGCAACGGTCCGGATCATTGTGAATTTAGTGGCATCGCTTTATAAACCATATTTTCAGGAATTGTTTAGATTGAATAGAAGTTTGCATCTGCATTTCCTTTTTTTTTTCAAAACTGAAGAACCACCGTCCGAGTAGCATCCATCAACTAGTGTGTTTATTAGCTTTTGGGCATGAAATAATAATCATCCAAAAAAATGCTTTTTCTGGTAATTTAGCACTAATTTCAAGAATATCTGCTGTTTTCTACAGCATGAACATCACATTTTTATGTGGAGTCCAGCTTTGTTTACAAATGGATTACTTACTTAAACAGTCAGACTGTTTACATGGTAATTTTTTTATTTCTCATTGTTCTGCTTAACTTTAAAAAAAGATCCACTCCATCTGCCTCTGGCTGGAGATTTGTTTTGTTTGTTCATGTCAAGCTGCTCAGCATCATCCAGTCAATAGCAGGATTACCTTGAAAAGCCATTTCTTTGTTTGGAACAGGTAATCCAGTCAGAGTGTATTTCTCAGTTGATCCATGCTCTTCGTTACTTCGCTCCTTGGTCTTCTGCACTGAATTAAGCTTTTTAGGTGGCTGGCTTGAAAAGCTGCTAATGCTTTCAAGTTGTTGGAAGTCCTCTCTAAAATTGATGGTATTGGCCATGGACATTAAAACTCTGCTTCAACCAGAGAGACAATCGAATGCGGAGAAAGACACAAGCAAAAGCTCTGACATGCAGCAGATGGAAATATAAGGTTTCCTATATAAGAGTTTTGAAGCTTATCATAAAATAAAAATGTGTAGATGTTGATTGAAATAGATTATAGATTATTGTTCTGATAACACAGTATTTTACGGTGCCGCAGTGGTAAACGCTGTTACCTCACAAGGATGTCGCGGGTTCGAATCCGACTTGCATCCTTTCTGTGTTTGCATTTTCTCCCCGTGTCTGCGCGGGTTCTCCGGCTTCCTCCCACCACCAAAAACAAGCACCTTAGGTGGATCGGTGATGCTAAATTGCCCGTAGGTGTGAGTGTGTGGCTGATTGTATGTCTCTGTGTTGCCCTGCGATGAACTGGCGGCTTGTCCAGGGTGTACCCCCGCCTCTCGCCTCTCGACTGCTGAGATAGGCTCCAGCTTGGCCCGCGACCCGATAACGGACAAAGCTGTTGGAAAATGAATGAATTGTAAATCCAACAGGCTTTTAGGCTGTAAAGTTGTAAACCAATGGAATGGGTCCCATTGCTATCCCAGAGAGCTTAAAAATATTAAAAGGACACATAATTGAAACTCAACAGAGGCAGGAAAAAAATCTCTTTCAACTATGGTTTCATTAATATATATATTTCCATCCACATCAAGTTAAAAACAAAAATATCAGATTTTAAAGGCAGGGTTGTACAAAATAAATTGATATGATCCATGAAAATAGTGACCACTATAGGCATGTTAATGGATACAACCTTTCTATTTTCACCTTTAGAACTGTGTGTCTGGGAGTTAAGGTGCAAGTGTTAACCTATTAATCATTTGTGATTGCGTGTTTTCAGCAGGTCCCAAAGGCCAATTACCCTGAACCACTGCTGCAGTCATACTGTAGGCGTAGGACGGCGAGTCCTGCTCAGTCTCGACATCAGGCCTTCCTAGGAATTTGAAGGACAACTAAAGGAAGATCTGCGAGATCAGTCATGGGCTAGGAAATGACAGATCTTCAATAGAAATGCATTATCATCACTGTGTCAAAAACGTAATTATCAGGGGAGGCCTCGAGGCGCAAAACTATCAACTGAATGAAGCAATCTAAGAAGGGAAAATCCTCCAATGATCGAGCGCCGCCATTATACACGCCTCGATGGAGGGCTGCAAGAAAGCATGGCTTCATTTACAGACTTCACAAGCCATAAAGCATTATGCTGCTGCAATCCGTTCACAATAAAACTCAAAGCGTCATACACTTTGACTCTGCTCATTTTAACACATAATGATCAAAGGCAAAAAGGATAAGTCAGGTGTGTTAAGGGGAACCTTTAAGCACTGACTTTAGAGCTGGAGATGCTGCAATCAGTCGGAAAGGGACAGACTCAATTTGCAGAGTGGTTTATTTTGTTTAATGAAGCGAGCGCTGAGGAGACTCAGTGTAGTTCGCGAGATATTTACCATAAAGGAATATTAAACTGTCCCTTAACAACCACGAAGGAGCTATGAAGACGATGACAAGAGTGGCATAGAGAGAATTCAGTCAGAATATTTGTCTCAATATTCTGGAGCCAGCTTTGTCACACCACACCAGTCATCTTTTTGGCATTTTTTAAAGTTCTATCTGCAGTTTTATTCAACTCTTTTCTCGACTTGTTTCATATTCCGTGTTTCTAAAGTTCCTCACATGTGGGACTGCGTGTCCCTCCCTAATGAGTTTCACCTACATGCTCCGGCACAAACCCTGACTTCATCCGCTCCTTTAAACTTTTCCTTGTGTGTATCATGGACTGAATTCAAAAAAATAGTTGAGGTATATCTGCTTCCTGCAACTGTTATGGACGGTGAAAATGCTAAATCACGGTAAAGGGCTTCACGTCACGCTTGTCAGGAGCTATTGGGAACAGCTGTGATGCTTTCCCTCAGCTGTTGGCAATAAGGAGGCTGATTTTTACCTGCCAACTTGTCAGAGCCAGTGGGTGGTTTTGGAAACTATAGCGTTCCCGTTGTCACCTTTCTAGAACCTATGGTGCCAATCTTTAATTTGAGCTTCTTTAACTTCATAACAAGGGCAGTATTTTTTGCTGGTTTCCCCAGTGACCCGATCTATCAGCGTTTATTTCTGGGGGGAAAAATAGACACGGCCAAATAGAAAATCAAGAAGAAAGACGACACTTCTGCCCTGTGTTGATGACTTCATTTGGAGTCAAACTCTGCATGGCCTAAAGGGACTAACTTTTCAGATAGATGAATACTTGCACAGACAGCAGCCTGTCAATGGTCGTCAGCTGTTTGAAATCAGATCTGTGTAAAAGGGCTGAACTGAATGGAGCCAGGATACCATTAAATGATGAATAATTTAGGATACACACACACATCCACAAACATAATGCTGAACTGATACATACTATATATATATATAGTGTATCTATCATAAATAGATGCACTAAACAATATAAATGCAACACTTGCGTTTGTACCTAAAACATTTTTCATGTTCACTCGAATGATTCCCAAATCTGTCTAAATCTGTTAGTGAGCGCGCCTCCTTTGCCGAGCTAATCCTTCCCACCTCACAGGTGTGGCATATCAAGATGCTGATTAGACAGCGTGAATATTGCACAGCTGTGCCTTAGGATGGCCAGAATAAGATCACTTTGAAATGTTGTTGGTGTTGTTTTTTTTTAAATCACTTAGCACAATGCCACAGGTGTCGCAAGTTTTCGGGGATTGGTTTGTTCTTATAGCCGACATTGCATCCTCTGTCGAGAAGTAAATCACAGAATCTCCCCAACTATGCTCTGACCTTGTGTAAAAAGTACATCTTTGTGGTACACATGAACTACTTTTTTTTTTCTTCCATAGAGTGCAAATGTTAGTCTGATTACACTCCATTGCAAATGTACTTTCCAAGGAGGCAATGTTCCGACCACCTTCAAACTAACAACCATGCTAATTTAAAGGCTAGAACAGGATCTCCTGGAACATTGCTCCCATGGATAGAAAAATAACCTCCAGTTACACATGATGTCTGCTTCCATGCCAATGCACTGCAATGATCAGCTAGAAAGACCAAGATTCGCTCATATGTCAGTGTTCTAAAGTTATTAAATCATCTTCAAATCTTTGTGACGCAATTGCAGCAAAGGTTTCTCATTATTGATCCGTGGCACTGGAAAAAAAATGACCAGAAAATATGTAGCCGCCACATAAAGACGAGAAGCTTGACAGACTTTCAGGATATGTACGCAGTGCAATCATGTCCCTCAGGGTTATCCAGCACAGATGTCCTGTGATTCCAATACAAATACAAATACTTATTGCAACATCTCTCAGTATAGCGCTATAACCACACATGTAGTCATTATTAGCAGACAGATAGCAACCAGTAGACCAAACTAAATCACGGTTTATTGGAATAATTAAATGAGTTAGATTTATCAAGGAGAATGCACCCACTTATAGACATCACGAGCATGGAAATAAGCTTGAAATACCTAAACTCTTTTTAATTGCATGCATTATACATTGTTTGTGCGGTTAAGTTTGAGATTCTAATGTGGATCTGTAGCCACTGACTCAAAAATAATATTTTTTTTGAGCCAGAGTTAATTGGTCATTCGAGAAACTGCAGTTTCTAGACCAATGTAATGTCTAGAAAAATAAATAAATCAGGAGACATATAAAGATGAAAGTCCCGTCAATATATGGAAATAGATCAATGATCAAGCAACATGAAATCATCAAGGAAATTCCAGCTCATAGAAGGTTGCTATGGCAATTTTAGGCCATACTGGGTCAGATCAACTGGATAATGGCAGAAAGTCCATCAGAAAATTAATTACAAATCAACCGTGACTTGGAATCGCTTTGATTCAGTATGCACCACGCAAGACCTGTATTATTGCATGTTTCAGTTCATTTGCACACGCTAGAAATGTATCTTCCCTTTTGGTATATAGACAGACACAAAACACTAACTATTTAAAGTACCGTATGTATTTTATCTTCTCATTTCAATGAAGTAGCATTCAATGGTACATTGCTGGGATAAGTAAGTAGAGAACCCAATCTCAATATGTCAATGCTGCAGTGGCTACATAAAGTAGAGCCGGCAGTGATCCCATTGTAATCCAGTATTTGAAACAGTTAGCATTATGAAACTACAAGCAGAAGGCCAGAATAATGTAATTACCCCAAATCCATCTATCCACTCCCTGTTTTCAATGAGAAATAATGACTCAGTCTGTCACTATAGATTCACAAACATCCACTAAATGTGCATCTGCCCATCCACTGGGATTCTCCAGCTCCTTTAAACATATTTAGATTCAAAGCAACACTTACAAACAGCCTGATTTGATGGCTTGGTAAACAGATGATCAATTACTGTTTATTAACTTTATTGAAGGTGTCCCAGTTGACAGCTGAGAACACGGTGGAGAAATGGGCAGTGTTTGCAGACTGCTGTTATTTTTAACAATGGCAGGGGGAAAGAAACAGACAAAACCTGTCATTGCAGATGCAGCTATAGTTTTTATTTTATTTTAAAATACAATTATCGGAAAACCGACAAATATTGGCACCATGCTTCTTTTGCCTTTCTGTTTTGAGTCGGCACGAAAGATCGTCCTTTGAGAAGGAGGAAAAACAAATCATTGTAAAAAGAGGTTTCTATCAAGAAAACAATGGATAGATAAATGTAAAAGAAATGACTTTGGTCTGACATTTTGAGAGCTCTCAGCTTCAAACAGTAAATCAGTTTGCGTTCAGGGGATTTCAATGGAATAATGTCGCGTGTCCTGGCTTGCTATGTGATACAAATGCATAATATTTGTAGCCATTTCTTAACCTCCTTAAACCAACATGCTTGCCTTCCATGAAGCACTTCAATTCTATAGATTAAATAAGAATCACGCTTTAAAGCAAAGCAAAGGAAAATGGTTTCTGGCACTCCATTCCAAATTCATCCAGGATCTGAAATAGAACACACACACACGCACACACAAAGCTGAACTGATAGCAATACTCTCTACGTCCTCATCGGTGTGGGAGAGATCAATATTCCACATTGGGCCCTCTTTACACAATGATTTCATAACTCCATTTGAGTCCTTCTGTTAATTGGACGCATTGAGATTTAGCGTGAGACGGGATCCAAAGGGTCAAAAATTCAACTGCTAAAGGAAGTCTAATAGCTCTTGCAAGTAATCTTTGGATAGAACATGAATTAAATCAGACAATGCTAGCGTGGCTAACTTGCTTCTGCTACCTCTGAAAGAGTGACTGAAGGCTTTATGACGGATGGCTGTGTTAGCGAGTGGAGGTGATGCGGTCGGGAGGAGAATCCAGCGCAGGCTGAAATGAGCAGCTGTTATTGCTCAGTGATTCGCTCATCATTCCCTTGTTACAATGACCTCAATACAAGAGCGTACTTAATATTCCTCCCTTACTTTGTTGCACAGATTCTATGTGTATAGTAAGCATAGACTTTATTTCATGGTTGCATGCTCTATGACCACAGCTCGTGTGTATATATATATATATGACCTTCATAAATATTCAGCATTCTCTTGAATAAGGAGCAGGAAAAACTTGGAGGAATATTTCGTACTAAAAAAACAGAGTATTTTGCTCATGTCTCTTACATACTGATGACTTGATAAAAAGGAAAGTCCAGTGGGACAACAAAGTTTCAGCAGAATTGCTGTTTCACATGTCCTCGGCAAGTAAAGCCATAAAACAGCAACAAAATGCAAGGATTAAAGTTCGAATCTGTATTTTTCTTAGTCATAAATCTTATGTACAGCCGAATCAATGGAAGCCATTCGGCTCCACGGTTGTCCGAAAATTGAGTCAATGAATCAGTGAGCAGCGGCGTTGCGCTGCATGACATTACGGTGAATGAATAGAAGCGCTGTAATTAATTTTGACTTGATCCCACGAAGACCCTCCTGCTGACCCACACACACACCTACTCGAGCCCCAATTGTGTATTTACCCACAGCGTGAGATCGTGGTTTCACTATTGCCTCCTGTTTGATGGATGTTGGTAAAAAAATAACGTACTGAGAACACTTTCAAGGAAATTGCCTTTGTGAAACTACATTTTTAAACTTTCTCAAAGTATTGTCGCTGTACTTTCCGACACAGCAGTTTCATTTTGTAAAGTTTAATATTAAAGTTGCAAAATGAGAAAACAAATGCAATTGCTTTCATTATTATGACTTATAACAAATATTACTTATTTAGTGTTTCATTATCCATTTATTGGACAGATGAATTCAACAAGTGATGTCAAAATTACAGCATTATATGCAATGATAAGTAATTCACTGTGAGCTTTAGGCATCAGACAATCGTGCTCTCATCACGCCTACAAGCAGAGCAGCAGTACATTGTTGCTGCTGCTGCATCTATTCCATGCATGGGATTTAAAGCATTATTTGTTGTTGTTTTTCTGGTCATATTTCCATAACTTTAAATGTTTTGGGAAATTTCCCTACAAACTTGAAGAGAGAAGGACGGTTCAGTTTGACAATCAAGATCTGGCTTGTTCAGATTTTGGATGGATTACAGTTTAACAAGAAGGGGCCTCCATTAGTTAAAATAATATAACATGTTGTCAAGTACATTGTAATGGCTGCAACAGTTGGTTCTTCTACAGAAGTTACGTTTTATTTTGTTTTTTGTTTTTCTTGTGGTTAGGGCCAAAATATTTAGTCATTGAATAATATTTTTGAACAACAGAAATGTGGGTTCCCGCACCTGATGAATATCACTATAAAATTGAAACTATGGAGTTTTGGTTCAATGCAACATTTATTCTCACATCTGTTCAATGTTGAATATTTTCATTTAGAAACATTTTTGGGATGGAGGGCGCATGGACAAGAACTACAAAGCTGATATCGCAGGTGAAGTTTTTACAGATGCACACAAGACTCTCGATTTATATTCAAATCAACAAAACAACTCGAACAAAAGGGGATTGCTTCGCAGACATTTCATAATCCTTCTGCACCAACAATTCCCCAACTTCCCCTTCAAAGCCAAGAAAGAACTAAAAAAAAAAGCAGAAGCACTTTCTATCTTTGAAAAAGAACCACCCCCCCTGACTCCCCAATCTGTCTCGGCAATAAACATTTCCATGCATGCCTTAGATCACATCTGTTCATTTATGTAGAATATCATTCCGTGCCATTTGTACTGACGTTGTCCCCGTAAATTGTCTATAAATGCATACCCTTACTTTTTGTCAGTGTGTAATGAAGCACCAGAGGTTTCCATGATAATTCAGTCGACACGCCTGCAGGCAAACTGAGTTCTCTCTCTTGCGTCAGCTCTTAGTAAGTTATGCCTTTCAAGACAAATAATATATTGATCTGCAACAAATGAGGCAGAATTTAAGGTTAATGAGAATATAAAATGCTCTTAAAGGGCTGCTTCAGTGTCTATTAGGTTCTATTTGCATTATGTTTGATGTCTTCGTGAATGTGGCAAATTATTGTGGCTGTAAAACTTTGCTACACCCTATAAAGACTATAAATGACTAACCTTTTGATTGGCAGTGGAGTCTATGTATATTAGCATGCTTATTTCCTTGTTAGACTTATTAAGCATCTTCGGTAATTTAATTTTGTATTATGGAATTTTTGCACCTAAAAGGTTTTTGGTGAAGTAAGATCTAAATTTTCAACAACCATGAAAGTAGTGTAAGCGCTGTAGCTGAATAAGTGAATAGTTTTCTGTAATAATGAGTGTTAACCTTTATAAAAAATGGAGATAATTATTAATTATAGTATTATAAGATAAGTGAATAATGATGAGCTACAAAAAAATGAGGTTATATAACCACCAATGTCCTCACTTATACAGTAAGCTTTAATGAATTGCAGGAAATTGCATCATTTTCTTATTTATTTTCCTATTTAAGTCCCTCAAAACATTGTTCTTCCAGTTCTTTTTTTTTTCCAGGTCATCATCATTTATGAGCGTCTGTCCAATCAGATCCTCCACAGCTATTTAAGACAGAATCCAATTTTGACCACTGTGGACAGTTTTCCTAAATAATTTTCTTTAAGTTTGGAAAACTGAATCTCAGCCGTTCATTGAAGGTCAGAGTGCATCTCTTCATTCAGGGCTTTCAGTCGCAACTGGCAGCGTGAAACCAAACTACACCTTCCGACCCTGCAGTGCAAGAACAACAATCGACACAGTCTTGCAACTTTCTCCTGCCTAAAACAGACGGCTATATTTTGCTTTTTAACCTGCCCCGCGCCCCAAACCAGCAGCAGCAGCAGACTCCTCTTCCGCCTGCTTCTGCTTCACTGTGAAATGGAACCCCTCTCAATCACACGGCACTTTTGGCCTTGCTCTTTATTTCACTCGTCCTTTTTGTTCGCTCTCTTCTGCTTTGGCTGGGAGCTTATCTGTGAGACTCAGCTGCTGGTCGACTGTCCACAGAGAACCCCAGGCCACAACAACAACAAAAAGGCAAACCAGAAAAATATAGCTGCTCCTCTGCGTGACTTTATTTACATTAAGTACTGAGCCATTTCAACTATTTACCGTAACATCAACTTGAAATGGGAACAATGATAAGCTCCATTTTTCAGCTGTCAGTCAAAATCACAATTGATGGAGGGTGGGGGGGTGGTTTTTGTTGCTGTTTATTGAAACTATGCGGCTCCACAAAGTCAGATTGTCAAGGATCAAAACAGTTTCATTTCATCAAAACAGCAACAACAAAAATCAATGTCTGACTGTTGGGTGTTGCGAAGCAGATTTCCTGCACCAGTACCGTCTCCTCTTGTCCCTTTGGAAAGTTTTACAACCAATTACTCCCCTGGCATACATTCTACCATGTGTTTAATCTGTTCTTGTTGTGAATAGATTAACCAACATGATTTTTATTAAATACAATATGAAAAAGTTTCAGATTTTGCAAAACCAATGTCACCTGACAACTGACAACCTGACAACCCTTCATCATTAACCGGACAGTGAGAGACAAATGAGACACTTTTATAAATAATTCTGCCCAAAAAAAACCTCCAGGATTTCAGGAGGTGTAATAAAAGTAAAATATAAGCACTGTTCAGTGTAAAAGTATGTTGCTACGAGACAAACTTGCTGCACTTGCCAGACTAAGGGAGCCAAAACCATAGTTGTCACTGTCCTCTCCAGGAATGATCAGCCTGGGAGACAAGCTGTTTGATGAGGGGTCCAAATGACTAGACAGTCTGTTGAAGGAGAATAATACAACACTCCAGGAACTTTATGGGAATGATCTGTTGTGGCTGGAGTAGGGGTGTACGTGATACAGCTAGTACAAAAAAGCCAAGCTGGTTAGTTGGGGTGGAGTTCGAATCTGTAGTTCTATGAGCTCATTAGTGCCTGCATATTGAACAGCACCTTTAATTTAATTAGCACCAAGGCCAATCATTATCTGACAAGATTCATGAAAATAAGTCAAGTATTCAATAAAGAATGAAACAAAACTTGAAAGGAAATGGAAAAAAAAACTAACGGAAAATTCAGAAATGGAAAGAAGGACCCTTGAAATAGTCGTGGATTGTTCCTTGTTACATTCCAAACTTTGCCACCAAGTTTCTTCAAAAGCTTTTAGGTATTAAACAGAAATTCAAAGGCCTGTGTCTCGTCTTTTATCTGGATCCGCCCTCAATATAAGGAGCTCTTCCTCATTGCAGCCCCAACCCTCCCAGCAAGTTTTGCCTGCCAGACCAAAAGACAAATAAACACTTGAGTCAATATATGAGTCAGCTAGTAATGGAGGTAGGAAATTAGATGCAGAATTTTGCCTGAAGCGGAAAAAACCCTTTTATGAAGCCGCTTGCCACCATTGCTGCAACAGGCCAGCCCCCTCCCCGATACTTCCAGCAGCCCCTTCTGGTGGGGACTAGACCATATCCCCAGTGTCCATCCACGGAACCGCCATAAAACTGTGAAGCTTTGGTGCATTGGGCAGTGGGGTTCCGAAGCCAAGCCAGCCATTCAATCACTCCGCTATGCAGCTTCTGCAATGAATGCATAATTGACCAGGTTAGATATTAAATCATTTGACTAATTTTGAAATGACCATAAATTCAGTTGCATGAGGCGAACTGCTAGGTACAACGCCAGTTCCTCATTTATCAGGAGGAAGAGATTTGAAACATCTGATTACATGTATTAATTACTGATCCTTGCCCCATAATCAAGAAAACATAATTACTGCCAAATTTCTGGTGGTTAATTAAAATGTTTAGATCAGGTGTACTAGCTTCTAGAATATTTTTTTATATTTGACTTTCACACATTTTAGAAGTTTGACATTTGAGCTCATAACTACAGATATCTTGACCTCTGTGGCAAGGTCAGTCCCTAACAGAACAGAAAACATCATCATAATAATGAAACACTTTAAGATGCCTTAGGAAAAAAGTTCCAAAATGTTTAAATAACATTGTCCTCCTTCCTATTAGAGCTAATGATGCAGGCGTCTTCTGTACCATGCGGACACCCTCACAAGATGCAACACCAGCTGGATCATTTGTTGGACACCAACATGATGCCCTGGATTATGTGACCCTTTAATTTGCTTCTACTTGTCCACGCCCACATCAATAAAATTATTGCATGGGCCCTTCAGAGCTCAAGATTACGTTTATTCTAAGATCCTGTCTTCCTTTCCTTATCTATATTAGTAGGCACGTAGAGTTTATCAATGAGTTTCAAGAAAATACAACCGGTTATACCATTTAAGAGTCTCACTAACAGGAGGTCACGCTCATATGCAAATCTGCAAGGGCAACTCTCTGACGAGGAACTTTATGACTGATTCTACTGCTACTCACTGTTTATCAGTAAAGATAACAAGTCTTTGGACTTAGAACATTTAACATTAAGGATTCACCTGAAGACAGGTGTGTCATCAGACACTAAATATTTATCTCAAAATGCTGTATACCAACATAGTTTATCCAGCTGTCACATTAATGAACAGTGCATCGATATATTTGGGCATCAACATCCCCATAATGAAATATTACTTTTTTTGAAAACTCCATGCAAACTCAGATAAGACGAGAATGAAAGTTTTGAGAATAATTTTCCATTAAATTGGTAGTGCATACATACACACACACACACACACACACACACACAAACACTTCAGTGGATTTCAAAATAATTGTTTCCCTTTCAGAAATAATAATCATGTAATTGCTGTTAATTGTGTTGTTGGTTTGTGCTTGGCTGCTCACACATTTTATCTCTAGTCTGATAAATGCCACATGCACTCACCTCTGCCAGCTTCATTTTTTTTTGGATCATTTTCTCTTATTTTTCACCAGTTAAAAATACAAATGATTTTCCCCATATTTGCATTTCTTTTCTGTGTGAAATGGGATGTCATTTTCAAGCTGCCTTTTAAAAAGACATGAAGGAAAAAAAGGCCCACATCTCTAATGTCAGTGTACTCTTTATTTCTTTCATCCATATGTTTTGAGAGCATCTGCAGCATCACCACAGTTTTGTTTTTCTTCCCGGCATTTATCACCGCCAAAGACTTCTGTGTGCGAAATGAGATCAATAAGGCCAGCCAGCAGGAAATCTCATATGAAATGCAATCGGCTCATTTTCAAACGCAAGTTTTCTTGCTCTCAGGACAGTTTGTGTCCCGATGAATCGTAGATCTTCCGGACGCTGATAAAAACGGTTGAGATCCGGCTGGATTTGGGATTGCACTTTGCTGAAGTCGCGCAATTTGTTTTGTGCCATCAGCTGGCATTGAGTCAGGTGTTTAGTATTCTAGGCATCGTCCTCTTTCACTCTGCTCGTTGTCCGGGCTTCGTTGCATCCTCTTAGGGATGATAACAGCATTTTTGAAGTTCACGTCTGCTTCGAATTATCAGTCAACAGAAAGCCGAACGAGCAGACTTTATCATTTAGTGTAATTGTTGTTAATACTCAGAATGTATTTGCTTCTCCTACTTAAAAATTACTTATTTTGCGTTACTCCATAAACTAACAGCTTTTCTATGGCTTGAGAGCCAATCGCAAGTCTATTGGTGTACGGCCCACATCGCTATTTTCATGATTCATGAAGAATCTGATTGATTTCCCTCACTAAAATTAAACTGATCAGAGAGGAGGAGGAAGAATGAAACAATAAATTGAGCTTGAGGTGGGAATTGTTATAAAGCACCTACTTCAGTGCCAGTTTTTGGCTTTTAGGGATACATGTATTGATGGTGCCGTCTTGCCAAGCATATGGGTCCTGAGGAGAGAGTGCAACACAAAGGTAGTCAGTCATATTTTAAGGACTGCAGCGTGAACTTTGCCATGACTAGCACTGTCAACATAACTGAGGGCAGAGAAAGCTCTCTGGGCCTTGCCTATGAAAACACACTGCAGCATTAAAGCCTGATGCATCTGACCACCCCATCATGTGTTAGGGTATTTTTCATCACATTGCGCAAGCCCCACTTATATCCTCATTGATCTGCTTTAACCACAGCCTTTCTACTTAACCCTTTCCTTCTCTAACCCTGCTGCAGCCCTCAGCTTCTCCTGCTCCAACTCAAACGGAAATCTCTCCCTCTTCAGCTGCAGGCACTGTTCAAGCGACCAACACCTGGAGCCTGAGCCACCTCCAAAAGATCGGCAGACACAGCCAGCCCCTCAGCAATGCCCCGTAGCTCAGTCTTTGTTTTGGCATCAATTTGCCCATAGACAAAACCAAATGTAGCTGCCAAGTCCACTAGATCTGATTTGGCAAACTGAGCTAAAGTGCTACGAGATGTTTGCTGGGAGGAACTCAGAAACTAGTGTATTACAGTACTGTTCTCAGTATAGATAATGTCAGCCCAAACCACAACTAGTGCAAACTTCCTGAACAACATCTACAGTAAAAGAGAAAGCAAGTCACACACAGCAACAGAGGTTGAGTGACAAAGGAGCACCTCCCTCCCAGCTGCCTAATACAAACTAAGTATCGATTGTCCTAGTCTTCATGGTGGCAGGTATTTATGCACCTTAAAACCGTATGTGTAGACTAGAAGAAGGCAACTTGTCCCAGCCAATGTGCTGTAACCGCACAGGCAAAACAAAAACAACAAACAGTCCTGCAACAATAATAAGAGATAATAAGAGAGTAACCCTTCCTTGTTACAGACATGACACTACAGCCTACATGAAGGACACAATTGCTCCAGTCAGCAACCAAACATTGAGACTCACAAGTTCAAAATTGGATGAGCCCCCAGTTGTTATGCTCTACTCATTCAAAGCACAACCAAGGAGCGAGAGCCACAATTGCCAATTAGCTGTAGCTCTACATAAATAACACATAAAAGAGCCAATAGACCACTGCTGGGTGCCTGAAGGCATTAGCCATCCAGGAGTGAGAGATGGCTATTTTGGAAAGATCATGCTTTTATAGATGAGACAATCGATGGAGTGGATCTCCTGATGAGGTGTGTGTGTGTGGGGGGGAGAACCTGCGGAGGGAGGAGCACAGAGAGGCCAGCAAAAACATAAAAGGACCAAGGACGCTTGTTCATAACTCATTCAGTACACCAATTCCAAAAAACATGGAAAATAACTGAAATGATTTTCCAGTTTAATATATTTTGATCATTTTTATTGCATCATTATAATTGGAACTTTGATTGTCTCTCTCTCTCTCGCTCTGCGATATATATATATATATATATACACAGTGACGTGCAGTCAGGGGAGGCCATCTGCCACTTTACTGTTTTGTATGCTTTTCTTGGTGAAGCGTTTCTTTGTCTGCGTTACTGAAAGCTTGCAGCCAATGACATGTTTTCTTTTTGGCCTGTGGCCCACCATTGAGTTAAAAAAAACTCTCTTGGTCTCAGCCTTCTCTCTTTGTATCAAATAGGTCTAAAGGTTAATTTCAAAATATTCCCATTGTACCAAAGTTTCTAGTCAGCTAATGAATAAAAAAGAACTTCAATTGTATAGTTAAAAAGCAGCAAATAAAGAATAAGGCTTCAGCTTGCATGTTTGTATTTCCCTAAGAGGCAGACCATTAGCTGGAAAGCAGTGAGTATTGACTGCTGTGTCTGTAGCTGGACACAAAAGGCTTTCTATAAGCTCACTGATTTCATTTAAAGAAGAACCCTTAAATGCAAGCACACATTTGTTTGTGATGCATCGTATTTTCTGCACAGTTCAAGAGGAATACAAATAAACAAATGCCTTTAAGGCAGCTTTAAGCCAAAGGATCACCAGATGAGGTGTTTGCAAATTGAGACTAATTCCAACACGCATCGCAAAGGAAGGTCTCCTTCCTCATCTCTAATTCCAATTCAAAGGTGTGTTAGAAGCTGACATTGCAATAAAGTTCGACAACAATAAAAGTAAACTAAACTGACAAGAGGGAAAACGGTAGGAGGTGGTAGTAAATAAGGCCTAAGAAAGAAATAGTAAAATAGAAAGACTCGGTGCAGTCACGGGAATCATTTTGTCTTGCTATTTGCTTTTATGCGTTCAGCAGGGCTCCTTCCAAGCTCCGCTTTCATCCATCTCTTCCAATTAGTCCTGCCGAATTCTAACTTTCCGCTGTCTCTTCTCTGCTATGATTGCTGATGCCTGGATTTGGTGGATGCGCTGAGATTTTAATGAGTTAGTTGATCATTAAATTAGCAGGCTATAATGCATTCATCCACGTTGTTTGCCATTCCCCACACAGTCAAGACTCCGGCCGATGTGCCAACGGGTCGATGGGTAAAGGTTACACAATTACCTTGTGAATTCAATCACCGATTCAGAGCCACATAGAAAACAGTGTCGCCATAGTTCACATGTTGCCTTTTGTACAGTTCTATGTAAGCAGCAGCCTTGAACACCATTGACCATTACTTTTTTTGATCTTGACTTATTTGTATTTATTTAGCTTTTCAATAAAGTAATAATTAAATAATGATATTAGTTATGTAACCCAGCCTACTGATACGCACCGCCTATTTGTTGCTCTATTCTTTTAAAACAGGCTAATTTAACAATTTCATTTTAGTCGCAGGAACCATATCTAACCTGAATAAAGGTTGCAGATATTATTTTGAAACAAATGTTATTGGTTATTTAAAGACTTTGGCGGTGGGAAGGCAAAATATTTTTTGCTAGAATATTTCATCTTGATTACACATTATGTGTGAGAAAAGTGGCAGCATCAACATTTATAATGGCTCCATATAAACCTCGCCTCGACTGTGCAGTGTTGTCGGACTCAGAGCTACAATAAAACTAGTTGCCAGGCACAATGTCGACCTTCGTTAGAGTGGATTAATAATCTCACAATTTTGCTCTATGTTGTTCTTGTTCTTCTATGTAGTCTGATAACAACTAGACAGCAAGGGACAACAATCCCGGCAACAACAGATTCAAAAGACCAGCAATATGTTCGGCAGCCACTTTGTTCGTGTTTCTGGGCACAGCAGGACTGTTGGTTTCTACGGAAAAGGTTTTTGAAAGCTCTTTTTTTTTCTTATCCATTCATTTATTCATCTTTCTATCCGCTTGGTCGCGACTACATGCTACTCAACAAGAAAAAAAAAAGTTAATTAGGAACTACTGCCAGCTATACTATTCAATTCACATGTGGTGTTCCAGCAAGTAGAAGCAGAAGGGTGCATGTGGGGTTGAGTAAAAATAAAATAAAAGCAATATTATATGTTTTTGTTCAAATGTCACCCAGCGCAACAGCAACTCTCGATGATGTATTTTTGATAGTGTCTGGAAATCAATGGTGCTGTACGGCACACTGAACTAAGATGTATCAGTTTGTGGGTACAAGGAGCATTTTCAGTGGGACACATTGTTTTTGGTCTTTTAAAATGGCCAGAAAAATGTCAAGAATTTCACTGTTTTTTTCCTTCGACTATATAGTCCCTCCAGGTTTATTTAGGTTTTTTTTTTGCATTGCTTAAACAAAAATTAAAAAAAATATTAACACATAGCGCTCATTATGTATGTTTTACACTAAAATAGCTTCAAAATCATTTGATTTTACACAGACTTGTAAGAAGCATGAATGTGCTCACATCTCCTCAAAGATTTCAATGTGCTGAATAAATGGGAGATGCTTAATTCACATGATCTAAACTATACAAATCATGTCATTGTCATTGATATAAAGTGTCGAAATCTGACCATGGGAATGAGACACTTCAAAATGTCCTTGTGTTCACATACAAGTCAAAGGAATCCCTAACCGGATCACTGCAAAGAAGGAAACGCATCTGCTTGTGGATGATAGGCCAGCTGTCTATACTAACTTAGCATAACGAGTATTATGTGGGAATCCAATATATGCTATTACTGCTTAAATACAATCCATTCCCAAGCGTAAGGCTTTTGTCCACCAAAAGCAAAGTACCTTCTGTTTCACAATATTTGAATGCCGATATTCATCCTTGTTTGAACATCCTGATAAAGGATGTATCGCCTCATCATTCAGTGGTGTTGTAAATGGTACATTTACTTAAAATATCATGCAGTGTTTTACTGCATAATCTACTGCGCAAGGCTATATGTACAGCTTCCTCAGAGGAGCAGCAGTCCCTCATAAGACTGCAATGAACAGCGAGATAGCGTCCTTAAAACAAACAAAAACAACAGCAAGGAGAAGGAATCATAAGTCATGACCGTTTCAAAGGCGATAAGCCGCTCTGACTGAGAGATCTTATTAAGACAGCCATTATGCTGCTGCCAAGGCTGAAGAAAACAATAAAATGATTCAGTTGCGCCAAATGAAGTGAATTTAAGAGCCTTATGCAGTGGCTGTGCTGTTGACACTAGAGCAAAAGAAGTACCGTCTCACAGCCTGCAGCTGCTCCCGAGCATTTGATGCTGATGGTGAGATTTCAGTGGAAATAATGCCCAACATATATTTTACAAAACATCTGATTGGATTTCACAGACACGTCTCCGCAACAAAGACAGTCATGGTCAAAAGCGTAACCGTTTCAACTTGTTTTGCCCATACCATGCTCGTGAATGCACAGTTCTCTAAAGCTCCTGGAAGGACCGCAAATACAATGAGGTTTTTCCGAATTTAAAAGGAATATTGCTGTTATGTTCCTGCTATGGAACTGACAGGAATAAGGACCCCCAGGATGTGGAGACGAAGACAAAAAAAAAAGAAGTTCAAAGTCTTTCATGAGGTTAAAACAAAAGAAATCTGTTTTGCTATTCATACACTAATAAACATGTATGAAGACATCCAGCAGAAACGTGTGATCCATGCGATTGTTGCATCATATGGAAAAAGATCTATCACTTGCATTTTACTCTTACATCATACATCATGACCACTGTCGGGTTAAAGGAATAACACTAATGACAGAAAAGCATCGCCAAAGCTATACCTCTTGTGGATAATTGTTCCTGGCAACAGGGTCATGGGCAACCAAGGGTCACTGATGCAGGAAGGGGGTTCAGGGAGTGTAGTCCGATCCAACAGACGAGCTACTGTAATTTAAATTGCTGAAGAAGTTGATGCTTGCTCTAACAGAAGAGTGTCAGAATACACACAGAGTGAATTGTATGTTTGTTGCGTATGGGGCTGCATAGATGCAGACCAGCTTGGGAGCCCATGCTGACTCCCATCCATCGCCTAAAGCAGGGGTCGGGAACCTTTTTGACTAAGAGAGCCATGAAAGCAAAATATTTGGAAATTTATTTCAGTGAGAGCCATATAATATATTTTAAACGTGAATTCAACTAAATGTCAGTATAAGCGGTAAGCAGGTAATAAAACTAGTATAATAAGCCTCTGAACGTTACGGACTAACGTGAGCGGACCCCAGAAAGCAGAGAACAGAGACGGTGCGATGGTTGAATTTATAATTTACACCTGGAGCTGCACACAGGACGAGGGGCGGCTGGAGCCCAACGTAATAATACACAGCCGAGAGAAAACCAAAAAGCAAGTGATGCCCTCTTGAAGCAAATGCAGGGCCCCATCTTTTTCACACATTTATTCCAAAAGAAGGTCCCAGGTAAAAATACATTAAAATAGCCAGTAATCTGGAATTAAGGTGGAGCCAAACAAAGTCCACTCTTGCCACCGTGCACACAGCTGGCCACACCCACCCCTAATGGAGGGATGACGGCCTACTTTTAAAGTGGCAGCCCAGGCTCAGGGCGGAACCGTGACAGCGTGCTTACGCTCTTTGATTTTTCACAATAAAATGCCCCTGCAACACAAGCTCTACTAACAGACGCCGACTGTCTGGTGCCGCAAAGAAAACGGAACATAAGATCCAGACACAAGTGAACAAGTTACAACAAAAAACACGACACATGACCTGGGCGCGCAAACCAGCTGCGGTCAGCACGGGCAAGGCGAGTAAAAAAAAATATATATATATATATTTTTATTTATTTTTTTAAATCTGAGCGCGAGCCATATGCGATCATCAAAAGAGCCATATATGGCTCGCGAGCCATAGGTTCCCGACCCCTGGCCTAAAGCAACAACAATGGGCAATGGACCACAGAGCAATGGAAGAAGGCGGCTGTGCCTGATGAATCACATCACATCACACATGATTCAGGTGGATGGCCGGGTGCATTGGTGTCGCTTAACCGGAGCGCACATGGCACCACAATGCACTAGAGGAAGAAGGTGAGCCTGTGGAGGCAGCGTGGTACCTTGGGCAGTGTTCTGCTGGGAAACCTTGGGGCGTGCCACCGTGTGGATGTTACTTTGACACTTACCACCTACCCAGGCAACGTTGTAGACCATGGACAACCTCTCTTGGAAGCTGTATTACCTGATTTCAGTGGTCCCATTCAGCAGGATAGTGCGCCTTGCCACAAAGAAGAAATGGTTTGAATGACACAATAGTGAATGTGAGGTGTTGGCTTGGCCTTCAAATTCCCAATATCTCAATCCAATCAAGCATATTTGAGATGTGCAAACAAGCCCAATCTACTGAGGCCCCACTTCTCAATGTCCAGGACTTGCAGCATCTGCTGCTGACATATTGGTGCTGGATACCACAGCACACCTTCATCTAGTGATGCCTCAACGGATCAGGGATGTTTTAGCAACAAATGCGGGACCTCGATGATATTAGGCAGGTCACCATGATGTTACAGCTTACAGGTGCAAATTGCCTTTTTAAATAGTATGTCAGTCATGTGAATTCGAGCAAGCAACATTTGCTTGACTGGCTGCTAGTGGAATTCTCTTAGAGACATTCTCAGGTAATGAATGTCTTTAGTGAAGATTAGAATGGTGCTCTCAGGTGGTAGGAGGTATTAACACTGGCCAGAGTGGATGGGAGGGGGAAAAATCATTTTATTCAGTATAATGTCAAGCTCAAGACAATATGCCTTGAATATTCCCAATGTTGCACTTATTAATGTATGATCTTTCCATCATATTTGTGCCTGAAGCAAAGGTCAAGCCTATCATTGTTCAGAACACAGTTATTCCAATCCGACCAAGGCTGCATGCGAAGTATAAGCCATATTATTTGGTTCAAAGTTTGAAATATTTTAACAAAATGTTGCCTGCATCTAAAAGCAGTGTGAATGTTTATGTCCTGCACTGCACATTGTGTTTAATATATTGTTTTCTCATGCCATTGTACAACACAAGTGCAGTACAAGTAAAAGATAGTTGGCACCTTACCAGAGTACAAATAAGGGAACTATAGGGACACACCCAACATGATGATAGATAACAGGACATCCACAATGCTTGCAGTGATGCAGAAGAGCTGGGGAATGGGAGTAGTTGGCTGGGGACTATCCCCCCATGGGCAGAGGATCAGGTCTATCTATAAAATTCATGAAGCATTCGAAAAATGAGGTATTCAACCATGTTTTTTTTGTTTCTGTCTTCTTCTTGTCAGATATCCTCACAACGTTTTTTCACTCTGAAGACAAATAAGGTTCATCAGCTGAACAAACGTCTTTTGGTCCATTCTTTGTCAGGTAATTCACTGGTGCAGTTAAAAAAACAAGAAACTGATGAATACAGGATGTAGGGCGGGGGTCATGAGAGAAATAAAAATAACAATTAAATAATTTATTTAGCAGAACAAGGGAAGAAAAAACAGGAGGGAAATTAACCTTGAAAAATACAACAGGACATAACAACTAAAATCCAAAGCAAATTCAATACACGTAGGCTACAATGCAACACAATGCTACCTGCCTCTACAGGAGGAATTACAACCCTCGCACACAAAAACAACAGCCACCAGGAGAAAGCTGATTTAGTATCAATCAGAAATAATGTAATCTGTCAATGTGGCAAATGACTGGAGCTGCTGAACTCACCAGTGTAAGTTTGCATTAAATGTAGCCCCTCACAAATCACGCTATCTCACTGTTTTAGTCATCTTTATTTAAAACAAAAGTCATTTCAGAAAGCTACTGCGCCATAGAAACAACACACAGCCATTATTTGTACTGGTTGGGGTAAATGGCCAATTGGTGTGAATGTGTGTGTGAGAGCAATACACCAACTCATTTACTTTCAAAATAAAAGGTAAAATAAGGAGACAGTTTTAACTCTTAAATGTTACATTCCAGCGGTTTATCTCCACACAGTGACATTACATGAAATACTTAAATACCCGAGGGAAGACTGCATCAGCACTGGAACCTTTTTTTTTTTGACCTTTTGAGTTGACCTCACATACAGTTTTATAAGGGCCAGAGAATACTATTATTGCAATTATTTGGTCAGGAAATAAGTGCTGGCTGCTCTGCAATCACAAGCTTTATTTTTCACAAAATCAGGTGGAAAAAAGATAGAAATGCTCATTTTGGAGTGACAGCATGGTGTCCGTGAACGAATCCAATAAAAGGATCTAATTTTGTTGGAGCCCCTTCTGTGCTACATTGTTATGTGTGCCATCACTGTGTTGGCAAGATGCAATGGCTCAAATTATGGGAGAATTACTGAAATCAGTGCAGGGACCCTTTGATTTCTAATATTCTTGAAGTTGTGCACAAACAACTACGCTCAAAGAGCAGCTCAAAGTAGAGCCAGCACAACATTTGTATTACAAACTTTCACATTAAATATAAAATAAAAACGTAAATAAATCGTTGACTAAAATAAAACCTAAAGTGTTTTTTTCCCACATAATTTGTTTTATTTTTTATAGACACATGGACCAGTTGACTTATTGCAAAACGGAAAAGCTGAAGAAGACGATGGGTGGATGGAGCAAGCGGCAGCAACAAAAACAGGCAGGCCAGCACATTCAAATTTAAACATGCACTGCTCACATCTGCCCCCTCCTGAGGTGAGGGTAATTATACGAAACCGTCAGTGGACTTATCACGCCATATGCTGCCCCATACTGCTACCGCTGAATGCAACGCCCACGCCTCCATTACGGTTCAGCTCTCTCTGACTAATTTTAGCTGTCAATAACAGACGTATCACAATGGGTGAGACAAGATGGTCACCACTGACTCCACATTTAAAAAAAAAAAGATGTTGCAAAGTGAAATACAGTACTTTAGAGATTTATCTGCCCGTGATTGGCTGTGTGTGAACTCATTCCAAATGTGTATGCAAATGAGCGATACTGCATGTAAAAACAAAACAAATTAAACAAGTTAATTCATTACAGTAATGAATCGCTCAAATTTTTTAATCGCATGACAGCACTAGTCAACACTGCATTGTATGTTGCTGATAGATGACGTCTTAATCCTCTTCCTCTGTTTAGAGATGGTTTCCCCAGTTTGACAAAAAAAAGGCTTCTTTAACTCCTCTCTCAAACCATCTGTCTTCCCTGGATAAAACCTGGACATTACTGTATTCAAGAGAGTCTCCTGTCTCTTTCATTCAACCCGAGGAACGTCCAGTTGATTCTTTTTTACTCCTCTTGAATTATAAAAAGGTTTAAACTCCTGCATAAGTTTTTTTTCTCTTTCAGTTGATACTATTGTGGGTGGAATTGTTGTGGCACTGCTGCTTGATAATACTATTAAAACAATTCAGAGCCTTGGTTTGTACATTTCATGACTATAAAAGCACTTGATGGTCCTCAAGAGCTGTTTCATGGCTTTCTTTGCAGAACTTTATTGGCATCATTTAGAGAGAAAAAGATTATAGCAGCTCATTCAGCTTGAAATTCTTCCCTCTATCCATCTGTTAGTTGTTTTTATATCTGGCATACTTTTTTTACTTTTTTTTAATGTAGCATTGAGTATAATGTACATTTATATTTTTAATACCTGACGCCGCAGCTGCAGTAGGAAAGGTCAAAGTAAAAACATTACTATCATTGCAATTACTGTTATTACATTTTAGGTGTGATTGTACTAATTTGTTATGAATCAATTATTTATACAAAATGGGCCAGATAACAATCCATGAGAAGCTGCAGCATGAACAAATATTAAAATAGAAAAGCAATCAGAGAGCGCAGACCTCCGCCAAGCAGCTCATTCCCCTCCTAATTTTATTTACACCGTCCAAATGGTGATCTGGATCATCACCAAAAGGTTACACATTTTTCTTGGTATCTTTATACAACAACAATGAAAAGTATAATTGAATCAGAGTTGATGTGTATTTTTAACTGATTTTTGAATCCAGAAATGGGCTTTTCAATGTTAAAATTACTTATTTTCTTTTTTTTCTTGACCTCATTCTGGACCAGATCCAGAAGACATTTTGCACGATAGTGCATATCGGACCCCTTTATGACTGATTTTTGGTGAGTGAATTTAATGCATATTTTACAAGATATGTTTTTTTTTGAAAAGGCCTCGATAAATGGGAAAATCAAGATGTTTGTTTGGTATCCAGACCACGATCCCATCGTCAGATATTTTTTCAACAAGATCCTTCCAGCAGTTTTGCCATAATCCTGCTAACAAACAAACAAACTGCGTCAAAAACATAACCTCCTCTTTAAAATAAAAACCTGAATTCTAGTTAACAGGCTATGGATGGAGAGAGAGAGACCTTCATTCTTGGAGAACAACATAAATATTACATAACTCATAAAACAGCTATGAGTTGAATGCTTAAATTAAAGCATGCTGACATGCCTATGGTATACCTCACACCACCTGCATAATGAAAAATGAGGTCATCTTTTTTTAGGTAACGTAATTACACTTCAACAAGTTGACATGCATTACAAAAGCGTGAGATTCTTTTATTTTCAGGAATAAAATATGATGTAAACAACAACCTGGTTTTCTAAGATAAAGAAAATAGGAATAAATACATCAATATTTTATGAGCACAAAAGTATTATCCACCCTTGGGTGGTAAGAGGTAATTTTAAACTTTACTTTTTAAAACACTTTGTTGTGAGGTTCTTCTTGGTGGCTTTAATTCACCACAACTTGGTGAATTAAAGCCACCAACTGGAGTGGATTATTGCTCAGAGTCAGATTATATAACCTCCCCCCCTACATTAACATGAATACAGTAAATAAGCATTCATTAATTTCCTTAACAGCTTTCTTTCTGCTATGTGGGTCGCGGTTGTTGCTGGCACCTATTCCAGCTGTCTACGGGCGAGAGGCAGGACACACCCTGGACAAGCCGCCAGTTCATCGCAGAGCTACACACATATGAACAATAAATAAACACTACCAAATAAATTATTCTTAGTTTATGAGTGTGATAAAATATTGCAAGCTCTTGAGTTTTTTTAATATATGTTATATGTTCAATAGGTCTCCAATTAAATCTCTTCTTTGTACCTCATATTACTGACAGTAAAAAATGACTTGCCTTATCCCCATCATTGTTACAGAAGTCTGAATATAACCATCTGTTTTCTTATGTTATTCTCAGCATATCTCATTTCTCCCCTTACCCTTTGAACCCTATATCATTGCCATGCTTTCTGCTTTTAATCCATTGCTTTTGCCATCTTTTCTTCAAACTGTCCTGAATTGTGCTTTTTTTTTTTTTACTTTACTTCTGCTGCAGCCAAATTTCACATCAACTTGATTACATTTTGTGGTTTTCATTGTGACTTCAGTTGACATTGTTATTTCTTTTGATACAAATATGTGTCGGTATCCAAAAGAATATTACAATTAGCAACATAAATTGAATTAATGGATCTACATATCTGGTCTGCTGCCTGAATACTTTAAACTTTCTATTGACAAGCTTTAGTACAAGTAGATGATTACTTTTAGTGGTTTGGTTTCTTCCACACACTGTACTGCTAACAATATTGTAATCATATCCCTTGGGTAAACCAATAATCCTGTCCTAATCCTATTTCCTACTTTGACTCAAATCTCTGGCACAATAAATGCTACCCTTATTTTATTATCTGAATTTTTTGATGCATCTGTGTATATCTGAACATGACTGCAGAACATTTCAAGGCTAGACGAGTATGGCGTCTGAATATAAAATGACCTTCTCCTTTTTCTTCTTCTCCAATGCTGTCAAATCAGCTGCCACATTGGGAAGAAGCCAAGGTTGTATTGTCAGTAACGTTACTGCTGAACTGAGGTTTTCTTGTAGGTTATTTTCCATGTTCTTTTCTACTGTCCATCCAATCCCATTTCTTTTCAAAGCAATGTTTCAAGGTGTCTTATATTTGATCATTTGGGTCCTCCGCATGTGGTGCTGATCCATACACCCCAACCAGGTCCTATCTGCACCCCATTCTTCTTATTCTTATGCGACCATTTATAGCTTTATTACCTTAACAACTCTGCCAAATCTATGGCTCAGGCCTTTAGAAAACAAAATGTTTAGTTAGTTATTTATTTAAATGCTTGAACTTTCACAATCTGTAATTATCGTTTGCTCTCAATACCTACCATACAATCTGCATAAGTCGTCCTTCAACTCTGTTCAAGTCTGAATATACTTGTGAGTATCAAAAATCACAAGCGTTACGCATGGCCTATTGGGCAGTGTAGCTTCAGTGTCGGTGCAGAGCAGTGGCATAAAAAAAATTACATTTCCCTTGCTTTTGATAAGATTAAAATTATAACTAGAAAACGACAATCAGAGATTGCAGACCCTCGCCTCCAAAAGACTATTCGATCTTGTGAGAGAGTAAACAGGGCTTCCGGATCAGAGGGGCCAAACCTGCTCTAGCTTGCTGCTCCGGAACGTACTACAAGACTCCTTCTGGACTCTTTTTCCCATCATGCCATTCGTGTCTCTCCCTCTTAAAGTGGCAGTTTACAGCACAAACACAATTCCAGATGTAAAAATAATTCTAGAATCTGGATCCAGATCCGGATCAACGCCATTCTCGGGGAGGACCAAGCCACGGACAGAAGCTTGCCTGTGTAAAAATTTCAAGTCGATTGGGTTACTAGTTTTTGAGTTATGCGCTCGGACAGACAGACAAACAAACAGACAGACAAACAAACCCAATTGCAATACCCTCGCCTCCTCTTCGGCGAGGGTAATGATGAAGGAGGAAACGAAATATCAGTATGAGTCCTTGAACATTTTCTCAGTGCTTTTATTTCCTTTTAAATTCATACTTTTTAATCATCGTAATTGAGTTCGTTTAATTCAATCTTGCTCCACTAAGAATCTAAAAAGCTTAGACATCACAAATATCAAAAATAAAATATCAAAGATGCCCCCCCATTTTGTTCTTCGTGGCTTACTTTTATGTCTGCTGGAATAGTTCTGCAGAGAATTTGAGTTAATTTATGTTTTATTTAAAAGTTACCACATTAAACGCTCATACTGCATCTGAAACATTGGTCCAAACTAAAGCTACTTTGATGATAAACTGATAGAGAAGTCTGATATTTAAAACAAATATATATATATATATATATATATTTTTATTACAAATACATGAAAAGTCAGACTGAATGCATGTTTTATAAACATGCCTACTAAAAGTGGTTTCTTGGAGTATTTCACTATTTCCTAGTAGTTTTTTTTATTGTGTAATAGCTCTCAAAATACTCTCTTTTAAAAACCCATATGTAATCTATGATTAACCTTGCTTCTACTAATGTCCTTGGAAACAGCTTTGGACTGACTGCAATAAAATTCACTGGCCAGAGTAAATTATGATTCAAAAAAGAGGATGTTCTTGTCCGACTGACCTCGGCCATTTTAAGCTAATAGCCTTCCTGCACATGAAAGTGTTTCTTATTGTAATAGTACATTCATCACATTATTTGTGTTGAACAGATCTGGGGTTTTTCCAATACCCAGAAAAAAAATCTGTTTTTTTTAACAGTCTTTTCATTGCATACAAAGAACAAGCGATGGTGGAACAATGCCACTGGTATTCTGCAAGCAATAGATATATGGGATAGGACACAGCACCCCTGGGACTAGTGTGAAGCCTAGTGTACTGCATATGTCAAGCAGCACTTCATAAAGAATGGATTAACATGCCGAATAAATTGCATTTCCTGTTACATAGCTGCTGACCTCATCTTCGAATTAAATAACAAATGTTACGCTGCCTCTCTCCACTTTGAAGACACTTCTAGTTCATTTCATTTTAGAAATATAAGCATTTTCAGGCATCGGAAACACTGTTGTCTTAGAAATTAATGAAAACAGAACAGATATCTTGTAAACTGTCAGTCAGTAAAAAACAAATTCCTGATGTCATTAAACTATTACCCTTTTCTTCTTGTCAATCATTTGTCAACTTAAAAGCTGCTTTCTCTCTTCTATCACTCTGTCATTTCTGTATGGCAAATATTTGTGACCAGCCTTCACCACATCCTCTTGGTCATCAACGCTGCATGTCTCGACTCAGGGAGTCGCCTTCAGATTGAAAACACATCGGTAGACTTCGCTTGGCGAGCTACTTTCTGCTTGGGATGTAAGTGGCAATGTCCCTGTTTTTCCAATTCATTTAATGTCACTTCGGTTCCCTCACTATTTCTTCCTCCCCTGACTGAATGGGTGTATTAAATGATTCGGTTTCAAGTCTTGTATATGTATATAAGTCTGTGCGACTTAGATTTATAGTTTCTCCGTGCCGGTGAGCTTCTGCAGACACGTCTAATTTACCCAGCTCTCATTTTTAGCACTGCAGCTCTACACTCTACAATGTACTTGTTTGGGTGTATATGCTCTTATGAATTTACCAAGTAGCTAGCTAACAGGTAGCGAGCTTTGGAGTTCAAGAATAAAACCTTTTCACTTTCAATAACATCAAGAACACTTCAGTATTTCATCCATTTCTTGGCTGGAGGACAGAAGACAACCGCAAACTGGCCCGACTCCATATTGAAATAATTTTCACAGTGTACAGAGAACCCTTTCATGTTTCTACCATGCCGGAGTGTGGCTTCTAATGAATGTATGTTTTTACAGTGGTGTCAGAAGGACCTTCGCAAAAGCACCTTGAAAATTCAAGACAGGTAACCACATTATTATCAGTGGGGTTGGGGGGGGGGGGGGGGATGTCTACTGAGTCCTCTCTAACAATTTTGAAAACACTGGCGAATTAATGCTGTGAATTTTTGAAGAAAAAAGAATGTTTAACCTTCCACTTGTTATTACAATGTATAAAGCATGACTGAAAAATGCAAAAATGACACCTTCCGTTATGTCAGCAATTTGTCAGAGTAATAGGAAACTTCATCATTTATCACTACCCCATTTCTTAATGATGAACTTTTTTTTATAAAGCAATTAACTACATAGTACACAAATGGCACATTTCTTTTGACTGGCGTATATTAAAGCAAGAAAAATTTCCTGGTGCATGACAGTAAAGGCTCATTAGCGTGCGTCAATAGAAATATATATCGTTGGATCGTTGTAGAACCGGCCTTCATAACCTCCATCCAAAACCTTTGAAATTGTTGATGTCTTCATTTTCGCCACCCTGACAGGCGAATCAAACTCACCCGCAGTCAATAGAAATACAAAACAGTAGAACCTTGGTTGTCGGACATAATTAGTTCCGTAATACTATTCGAAAACTGATTTGTTCAAAGAAATTAGAAGAAATAATGGAAACTAGATTAATCCGTTCCTAAGCTTCGGGTAGACTCCGCCTTCGTTATCGTGTTTTCGGCTCCATTAATGTGTTCAAACTCCGAAAATCTGTTCAGCTTCCGAGGCATTTCAAACTCTCATTTTTCGAGTCGGAAGCCGAGTCGTTCGACATCCGAGTCGTTCGAGAACCGAGGTTCGACTGTACCGGCTTTTGTCTGGCATGTACACAAGGGTTCTGTCACTGATTGGGGACAGTTCTGAGTTAGACTTATGGGACTACATAATTAATGTCACTAAGGGATGTTTAGTGACCTTGTGATAATGTTTCAAGTGTAACGTGAGTTTCTTCGTTTGTGTGGCTGGAACATAATTCAGTTTTATTAGTGACGATTCATCCATGACTGAGACTCCTGGAATGTTTGGTTATCAGCCAGCATCCATGTTTATGATTGTTCCTCATTTCATTTTACAAAATGACATCTGTTGCGGAACAGTGAACTGGGATTTAGGTGTTTTCCAAAAATTGGCATGGCATGCCATGTGGAGAGAGTGAGAGAAGAGAGGGCAAGAAGAAGAAACTAAACCAAACAAATTAGAAAGTTGCTACTTTTCATCTTGATGCAAAGTCGTTCTCATAGCCCACCAAAAACTTCCAATCAAATTTCAATCTTGTTGAATTGAATGGATTTTCTTCAGTCCTATTCAGAGGGGGGTAAAACAAAACGTGGGTGATGAGCTGCAAAAGGATTCACAGTCAAGACAAAGAGGAGCGTTCCACTATCAAGCAAAGAGAAAAAAGCCTGCTGCTGTTGTTGAAAAGGGAAGGGAATGTGACGCTAAACCCTCTGATCAACTGGAATACATCTAAGAGAGCAAGTTTACACACACCCACACCTTTGTCTTTGAATTAGTTTCATGTAAGATGTTAAGCTATTCATCTTCTTGAGCGCTGGATGTATTCAGCAGAGCTATGCATCCTCTTTGGCTGTCATTCAGCTACTTCAAGGCAATTATAGTCCCAGAAGACACTGATCATCGCTGTTTTATCAAACTGGAGAAAGTTGGGAACAGTTTTGTTACCCAAGTTTTGCCACCCTTTGCACAGAATGAGTCATTGTTTGTTTAATAATAGACGTGGTTTCTATTGTGTTCTTCAGCTCTTCAGAATACTTAGAGAGAATGACTCACTGACATTCATGTTAGATCTGCAATCAATTAATCTGTCACCGCCCCACCATCATGTGGGAGGATTAATAGGCATTGCTGCACTGTTTGATTTCTAAAAATCTCCTACTACTTTTTTTTGTCGTACATTTGTATCACACTTACCACTTTACCACAACTCATCACTGAGGAAAGGGAGTATAGACAAACGGAGCAGCATTTAAAGCAGCCTTGGTTTATTCTCTTTAATGCTCCTTTATCAGTTTTGCAACACATCTTTGTTACCAACAATACGCAATCAGATCTTTTTAACACATTTTGTGGTATTCACCTGGAATTATTGAAAATTACATTTAGCAGCATTGACATTGTACAGGTTGCTGTCTGAACTGCAGCCAAAACATCCATCGTAAATTTTGAAAGATCATTTTACAGTCCTCATTAACTCATTGAGCTGACATATATTTTTAACTCACTCGCCAATATGACGTATGGCTTTCCACTATTAGCTTGATGGTTGAGTCCAGCCGAAGACCTAAAGTTTTAATTATGTATTTTTTTAACATAATATATATTTTACCAGGCAAAAGAAAAAAAAGCCTTCAGGTTAACAATTGTTGAATCAATAGTCAGATAAAGTAGCTATGTTTCAAGCATCTGGCTACGCTGACACTAAAGCAATTTGTTTTGTGACGTTCTTGTATGCCCTGCACATTAGCACAGATTAGCTCCACCAACAAGGCACAAATAATTAGCTAAATGCCAGATGGTACTTGAAAAACCTCTGTTAGAATTTAATGTTACATTGAAGGGTGTCGGTATGAAAATTTATTTCCACACTGTTTCACATCTGCTTAGTTAGATTAAGTTGTTTTAGGTTGAATCCCTAAAGCTACACATGGTTAACTGCGTCATTAGCATTTAGTCAACTGGAATTACTACAAAGAGAGTGTTTGGGGCAATGCATCATTAAAAGTCCTCTACTGATCTCATTATATTTGCTTTACGTGTCTAATTATGTAGTATTATCAGAAATACTTCAAACCAGTAGCCCATCACAAAACATTGTTGAGAATACATTTCAATCACATTTTAAAAATGTTGGACGTGAAAGTGGAATTAAACATTTTAAATATATCCATTGTATACATGTGCACACACATGCACACACAGTAATACTTTGACATATGAGTATAATTCGCACCTGGACCGAGCTCGTTACTCAAATCACTTGTATGTCAAATCAATTGTTCCCATATAAAATAACAGGAAACAATTTCATCTGTTCCGGCCATCTAAAAGAAATCACTCAAATCAATGCTATTAACAATGGAAAAAAAGGTTTGAATTGATAGATACACACACACACAATTATATAATAGATACAGTATTACATGCAAATCACTTACGGACACCACGGTCATGTTGATCAATAATTCCATGCTTCACCTCCATCATCATCATCGTGCGTCTTTTCTTGTCACTTCTATCCTTACCACTCGCATTCTTTGGCCCCATCACTCATAAGGAATACTCACAAATACAGCCAAAATATTGCTTGTTTCTCATAACACTTGTATGTCGAGGTATTACTGTGTATATATAATAATCTACAACTGGAAAATCTGCTCTGTGGGTCACAGGTGTTGCTGCTGTTCTTTTGTCCTTTACTGGTAATGTTCTATTTTCCATCCATCCATCCATTTTTTTGTAGACGACACGGCGTCAATCATTTAATCTACAGACGCTTCATCCGCCTTGCTGATCAAGTGTGTTGCTGGAGAATATCTCAGTTGGCTACGGGTGAGAGGTGGGGTACGCCCTCACCAGCACATCACCGGGCATGTTGTATTTTATTTCATCACAAATTTAAAAAGACTCAAAAAAGAACACCCAATGTGAAGTGCGTCAACTTCTGCCAAAGTATCTTAGTTTCTCAATTATCACTTGTCACACAGAGATTGATGTCATAATGAGTGGAGATAGTGAGAAAACGTTGGATCAGTTTTAAAGCATGTGAAGTTTTCACTAAAAAAACATTTTTTTAAACGTGTGTAAATTCACAGGTAGCACTTTCGCAAAGTTCCTTTTCATCCTTTGAGGCACAAGGCTCCATTTACTATGAATTCTATCTGTACAAATTGACTCCTGTCACATTGCATGAGTTATCTGATGCTGTAAAGGTCACAGAATTCCAGACAGATTCTTGCATTTCTACAGGTATTGATTTTTATCATGTCATTTAATCATGACAAGAACGTTGTGTTCGGGAAATGTGTCTCTAAATATGACCTCACTCAAGGAAGCCAAACAGTAGTACTGCACAAAATAACTAATTTGATTCAGAGGTGGATTGTTCCTCATGGGTATATTATAAATTAAGGACATTTATCATCTCGAGCAGCAACAAGTTTTAAAAAGTCAAGGTACCAGACAGAAGATGAAGCTTTTCTCCTGAAGGCAACAAAAGGCGTCTACATATAAAATAAAAGAGTTTGGCCATGATTAAATCTACCTTAAGGCTGTCCTTCTGCTTGGATTTCATTATTATTATATTAATTGCTATGCGCTTGTATGCCCTATTTTATTCTGTGTGCAGTGAATTGATGGGCAATTTTATAGATAGTCATGACTGAGCTATCTTGTATTTTTCAATTCACTGAAAAAAAAAAATCAATACACTTGCAGCAAACAATTAGATGGATGAGCTGGATTTACTGTGACCAATCATCCAATGAGCATTTTAATTCCTACTGCGTTGCTTAGTGGGTGGAATGAAAGAAGTGTCTTGGAACCCAAGGGCCATGACTCAGGACAGGGGCATACGGCCTCATTCCCCGCCTGTGGCTCCTATGTTAGAAAAGAAAAATCATTACATTATAGTATCAACCCTCAAACACATGCATTTATTGGTGGGCAGGAACCGGATGACCAGGCGGCAGCCATGTGAGGATGGCAGCCATGTGAGGATGGTGAGAACATGTCAACATTAAGATGATGCAGTTTTATGGCAACATGGTCGTAAATTGGCCCATGTTAAATTACTGTAAGTATATTATGCTGCATCACGATCCTGTAAATGGGGAGTAGAAAGAGACCATTTCCTCTCAGTACACATCGTGGGTGACGCCGCAGAAACACTCGATTCGCTCGCTCACTTTCCGGTTTTTCATAAAATCACGTCATAAACAGGCAAAAAAAGAAACAACAGACCAGTGCAGTCGAACTGTCACAAGTCGCATGGGGTCAACAACTTCCTGTATTACAGTCAACTTTTCTTTCACATTTTTTGTGTAGTTAGTGACAAAAACAAATTTATGGCTTTTAAAAAACGTTTAAATATTAAATGTCCCTCCATCCGTCCATTATACAATAGTCACTCATGTAGGTTTTTTTTTACATTTTAACATTTCTGTTGTGCAGGCAGCCATGCCAAATTGTTTCTCGACAAGTCCGTCCTTGAGTAAAGCTTTTTGTGAAATACACCAGCAAGGAATGAAAACAAGATAGGTACACTTTAAAACTTGTTACATACCAGGAATTGAGCAGCCATATGCCAGAGATGCCCAAAAGCAGGTCTGTGTTTTTTCTTTTATTCAAGCCAAATGCCACAGGAAGTCATTTCATGGTTCTGTTTTTTATATTTTACGTAAATAATTACCTGCCCAATTATCCCAGCTTCTGGTGCAGGTATGTTTTGCATTTGAGCTGCGCGGATGCACAGATGACGCCTCTTTTCCCACATCCAATTGTTTCCACTTTGAAAAGTTTGAGGAGCAAATGCTGCTTTGGAAAGCACTCAGAGGCAGAGAAAAAGGCATGCATTGAATTTTATATGAGTACAGAGAATTGAATGGAATTGAGCCGTCCGTGGGTGTGTAGTTTGCATTGATGGAAGTGTGGCCATGACCAGCAAAGGGAGCAGACTGACAGAACTTATTAGATGGGAAGCTCTCAGAGTATTTGCTATGGTACGCGGGGAGGCACTTGTGGAAAAACAAATTAACGAGTTGAACAAACTCCACCAAACACTTTTAAACTGACTTGCCCCTGAATCCTCATTCCTTGGGGTTTGTTTTAAAAGCTTACGCTTCCATTTTTGTGTATGCTGGATTGTGGGAGGGATAGGTATTGGACTCAGTTAACAAGAAAGGAGCATAGAGCCAAATAGTATTTTTTATACACACCCACAACGGTTGCATAAAAGTCTATTTTCTCTCATCCTTTTTCTTTAACATCTGTGGGTTTGGAGCTTATCCCAGATGGCATCAGGTGAGAGGTGGGAAACAAGGCGGCAGTTCATCACTGGTAACTTGTTACCCCCCCCCCCAGACATAGCTAGCAGGTGACAATGCCAATCGCAGCACCACATTGGCAACATGATGGCAGGAGACGGCTTAGTATGTGTCAAAACACTGCAACCAAAAGCTCTGTCTCACATTGTTGAATTCATGGCCAGTTGGGATGTATGCTGCTATTACCTATTACTTTAATTATTTACCAATGCCAGGCTGGGCATTGCAATTTAAGATTTTTAAGATAAGTTACTTTATTAATTAGTGGGGACATTATTTTTACACTGGATTTACATAAACACACATGTAGGCCGGAGAGTGCGCGCACACATACACACACACACACGCACACACACAAGGGCCTGTAAACGTGTAAATAATGGGGAGATGGGCGGCCACATGGTGGTGCCCTGTAAGCTGTTTCTTCAGTTCTAAATGACTGGTAGAGATTCCAGACACTTTTACTCCTGTTGGAGCAGAAAAAAAATAAAGGACCGAAACCAGCAGGACAATAAAACTCCCCAGGAGTCATTTACATTCATAAACCCACCCTCAGGTGAGCTGTTGAGCTGCACCCAGGTGAGCTCGGGGTTGTGGATTTTGGGGACAGACGTCAACACTGCATTATATGTTGCTGGTAGATGGTGTCTTAATCCTCCTCCTCTGTTCAGGGATGGTTTCTCCAGTTTGACAATAAAAAAAAAAGCTCCTTTTAACTCGTCTCTCAAAACATCTGTCTTCCCTGGCTAAACCCTGGACTGTGTTCAAAGGAGTGTCCTGTATCTTTCATGTGCAGGTGTTCTGGCTGAAAAACGGAAAGGTCAAGCCAATGAGAGCAACAAGAAATCTCGAGAGAAATTGAAGGCTGTGTTCACCTTTTCGTTTGCCTGCATTACAGAAATATGTAGTGCGTTACAGATCGATGAGCGGGTGTGGATTATGTTTTATTTTATGAAACGATGAGTGAAGTGGGGAGGATGGTTTTAAAAGTGCAGACTAATTTCCTGACCATGCCACTACTCCTGTGCTGTGACTGATTGAGTGAATGGACAGAAGGGGAATGTACAGCTGCAACATCGTAGGGAGAAGTTATCAACATAGGCATGCAACCTTCTTTTGTGCTGTTTCTCCTTTTTGGATTAATCCCACATTGTATTTCATGGTTCACAAACACAAAACAATTTCCTGACTAAATTACCTGCAAGGGTCACGCAGGAGAAGAGGAAGATACCGAGTATGACCTCATCATACATCCAATTTAGGTGTTGAGAGAGACACTAGCTGCATGAAATGGCATCTGGTCACATTGAATATAGAAGGTAACCTTGGCGACGGTGAGCTGAGCTGTCAACACCTTGTCATGTTTTTTTCTTTCTTATTATTCATAATATCTAAAGGGTCTTGTGAACTCAGTTGATAGGTTTAGCAAGACAAGTAATTTTCTCACTTAATTACCAGTCTTCAGATATTAATTGAAAACATGACAGATGAAAGCACGTGGCGAAGACGGTAATAAAGTTTCTAATTGCTACGTTGCTGCCAGAAAGCGTTTAATCCTTGGTGTTGCAAGTTTCCACCTATCAGTTTTTCACAGTATACACCCATGTCTGTGCAGGCTCACGTGTCTAGTGAAGGGAATGAAGAAAAGTTCATAAGTACGATGTTGTCGTTGGAATTCATGATTGCAGCAGATTAAGTGTTTCACTGAAAATATCCTGATGTCCATATCCAACCAAAGGAATCGGTTTGTTGGTCACAACAGGGATTTAGTAATTATTTCCTTTCCCGGGTATGAATCCTTTGAATAATTACCAGAATGTGGGTTTTTTTCTTTGACTTTTCAAATATTAAGTGTCTCTCTACATATTTGTGTGACTTTGGTCTAGGGTTGGTGCTTTGTTGTGAAGTCACCAAAATCTAGTCTGTTCTTTTGAGTCCAGATTTAAAGAATTTCCCTTAAAGCATTTCAGAAGAATTCTACTAATGAAAGGACACGCTGGGATTGTTTGCAAAACTGGGTATCCATCCATTCAGTCATTTGAAATTAATGGAGGAACTACTCGCTCAGTATGACAAGAATATCTTAACTTGTTTTACATTCCTACTTCCCTCACTCGCAGCTGTCAGATTACTTCTCTGGCAGAGGTGATTTCTCGAAGACTTTCGAGGGGCAGATCAGCTTCCCTTAATATGTCAGTTAATTAAATGGTAAAATATGTCCATGTCATTCACTACAAAAGCGTCTCAAAGATGAGTTCACTCAGAATCAGCTACTTATCACAAGTGAGGTGATTTGGTTGGTTAATATCTCACACATTCCTGTAGTGTCAATGCATTCAATTCGAATGTCCATTCACTTATAAGGGACTGCATGGAACAGTCTTTTTCTTTTCATTGTCTCAAAAAAAACGACGGTATTTTCAGTTAGACCTCATTTTAATTTGGTATGTCCACATTAAGATCAGGTATTCTTTATTTAAGTATACGTTCAAGAGATATTTGGCCTTTGGGGCAGCAATAAAAGCAAATTGAAGTAATAACAAGTAATATTTAGTCTTACAGTGAAATATAGAAGACATGCACCGATAACTTACTCGCCGTCATACTTACAAGAGTTTTAAAAAGAACCTGCATCTCCCTGAAGACTCCTCGGGGAAGGCTGTATGAAAGGCGCAGAGGACTATGAACCGATTAAAACCACGCTGTGTTACCTCAGATTGGACGAAGTTCAATCAGTCTTACAGGGAGGTGAAAGTAGTTCACTGATTGAACATTGTGCAATCATCATCGCCAATCACTGCTGCAGAATCAGAGCGAGTCTCGTTTTTTTTTTTGACCTGCCCATTCTTCTTTCATATCAAAGTCTGGTGCCCACATTAGCCACACACTAGCATAATCATGAGGTGAGATTTGGGAGGGCTCTGCTATGCTGATAGCTTATGAAGGCTTCAGCTGTTGACCACTGCTTTCATTTCCACCATTTTCATGCATTTAACACAACAATGCACTGATGAATTGTTATGGATTCTAATCTACGTTTGAACTGATATATATTTTGGAGATACACCGTATATGGGTGCCCCTCTTAAATGTCTGCAGTCCTTAAACTCTGTTTATCACAGTGCTTTGAGGTTCGTCACAGGTGACAGCGGCCACCTCACACATCGATGTAACTCGTACGCGTAGGTATACGCACTGGCTGACCCTGATTTAGAAGGCTCTTCTTGGCTTAGCTCCAGCTTATTTATGTACTTTTTTCCTCAGAGAACTAAAAGCAGCTATGCCTTACGGCCCTGTGACATTCTCCATCTTTCGGTTCCTCGCGAACTGGACTGGGGAAGAGAACGTTCGGTTCTGCTGAACACTGCAGCGTGGAACTCTTGACAGACTGAGCGGAAACTCACAGAGCTTATCTCACTTGGAGCCTTTCGGTCCATTGCTGATGGAAAAACAGCGTGAGACCACCGAACAGTGCCTGTTAAACATACTGCACTTTATTGCAAAACCTTGCTCTTATAAAAATATGTCCATGCTAACTTATTGTATATTGCCACCATTTAATATGTTAATATGTTTTATAAGGTGTGCTGCGCTGACCATTAGGTCAGGTCACCCTTGTGAGAGAAATATTGATCTCAATGGGTTTTTATCCGGTTAAATAAAGGTTAAATAAATGAATAAAAAGAGAGTGACGATATTTTGTTTTCCCCCCCCTCATCATTAGAGTGTCGAGTCAACATAAACCCAAAACAAACCTGCATCTCGGCTGATTTAAATAATCTGGGCTCAGGAATGAACAATATTTTCTGATCCTGAACTCCTGAAATCATTTTTCACCTGTAGAAATCACATATGCAAACACAATCAAAGCAACAGCCAGAAATCCACTTGGATAAGTGCCTGGAAAGTTTCTTATGACTACTTTTTATGCCATGATCTTCATGCTGTTTTATAGACGTGTTCATTAAGCTGCTATGCATCCATGCTTCTTATCTCCACCTAATGTGTTCAGTATCTGACCTAATTTCCCGATGGGCATCATTTAAATTTCATTGTATCTTCCATCTGTGTCTTATCTAAATAGGCTTTGGCTTCTTCTGATTGCAATAAGCAGAACATCCATCCCGACTAATGCTGGTTGCCATGCGTGGGAGCTGGATCCAAATGTGTTCAGACAAGCAAATCATACTGCTGCTGACAAAAGGATTTATATACCTGACGGTGATCAAAGTGCTCAAAAGACAAACGATGCATTGATGGAAACTTATATTGAAGAGGCAAAAAGCAAAGTCGATGATAATATCAGTGACTGTCAGCGCCATTTTTTTTTATAGATAACACAAAGTTTTTGGCTTGATAGATTTTTTAGAAACTAGCTTTATATTTTGGTAGTCTATGCATTTCATTATTACTGTTAAATCTCAGTCTCATGTCTGATTTGATTTGTAAAATTAATAATACTGTAGCTATGAAACAAATATATCAACACCTATTTAATTGATTGGCAGGGTGCTTTGTACAGACTTTATTTTTAATCTGAATAATAATATAATTGCTCTTTCAACATTCATTCATTCTTTTTCTCTTACCCCCCCCCCCCCCCTCCTTATTCGGCTTTGCGGGTCACAGGTGTTACTGGAGCCCGTCCCAGCTTGCAGCTTGTACACCCCGAATGCGGTGAATAACATTCAGTATTTTATTCCTACCATGATGAAGTGGTGACGGAAAAGGAAATAGCACAATAGTGATGTCTCTTTGTCCTTCAGAGAAGCATATCATCAAAGGGATGTGGCTGATTTTCATGTCTGCAGAATGGTACGATCAAGGTGAAGATGCGCCTTGCGTTGACAATGAATGAGGCAACCTTGCCAAACACAAACACAATGAGGCCGTAACGCTTCTCCTGTTTGCCGTCTTGAACAAATTGCACCCGATACGAGGCTGCCCAGCATTTGTTAATTCTCACCCTTGAGCTGACAAACCACACTGCCTTCCATGTCAGATATGCAATGAGGCAAATCAAGCAGATTCATTTTTATACTAGTTGAGCCTTCAGTACCGGTATATGTAGTTATCAGCATGGCGAGCAGCTGCAGCACTTCACTCAAATTCAGCTTTGAATCATCGTGGCTTCAGGTCTGATGGCGACACTTGAGAAGTGAGTGAGGTGTCAGAGAGATGGCTGCCGTTGCTAACAGGTTGCTTGGAATATGATACTCCTGGATCATTTCTGACACTCCAAAGAAAATTGCTTTGCAATAGAAGACTCCTGACATGATGTTTGTTTGAAGTATAAATATGTGTACGCACTGCACATGAAACGGTATCGCTTCACAGCTAATTAGTCGTGACATTAACTAATTCTGTAGCCAGCATTGTCCATGGGAGTAGGTGAATGCCGTCGCTGTTTCCAACAATGTGAGAAACCCGATAAGAGCAGCAGGACCAGAGAAGAATCGCTCTGACACTGTCACAAAATGTCCCGTGATATCTGGCTGTGCTGTGATTGTCAAAAGTCCCCCCGAAGGCATGAGAAAATCAACCGTACAGGAAATTCAAAAGAGGAAGAGACGCAAGATAAATTTGCACTGTGAACCATATTTTCAAAAATAATTATCCTCAGATTATGATGCGGGTAATTACGGAGGTAGACTGGCATTATTCAAATGAAAGACTGTTTGGTATAATAGTTGTACTTTTCTTTTTATGATATCCATCCTGACGAGGGAGTGGAACTAACCAAATAGGCAACGGAAGAAATAGCTATACTTTGTGTGACCCTTGGGAATAATGAGCTTTGAATGAGGAGAAGAAGCAGATGCTGTGAGGTAAGGAAAACAAAACAAAAGAAAAAAACAACAATGTCCCACATTGTCTAACTGCATTTGAAGTATTATTTTTTTTTTAAATAAACATAGTTTATTTGTTAGCTAATGAGAAATCCCTACTGTATCTTTGGTTAAAGTTGTTTTACAATGTATGAAATGACGCTATAAGGGGTCTTATACACACACATACACACACCCCATCTGCTGCATGTGTGGACAAGCTCTCAAGCAAGAACAATCATGCACATAGTATGTGAAGTAATTGATGATGATGATGAATATATTTATTAGATAGAATGTTAGAGTACAAGTACAGTCACACAGTAGCATGTATTACAGTACAAATACAGTCAAACATCCTGTCTAAGAGGAACATTTCAAAAAAGCCCTTGCGGTCTTGTTTCCATTGAAAGTCCTTGGTACATAAATCATCGACATTTAACAATACAAATGTAACAATACAAATAAAAATAAAACTAATATTAAATTGCTTAATTGATGCAAAATAACAATAGAAAAATAAATCAGTTGGAGAAAGGACTGGACAGTTGGGTTTGGAATGATTTACATGGCAAAGTAATTTACGAATTTTAGCTTAGGGAACCATATCGTTCTGGATCAGCTGATATTTGTCATTAAGAGCCATTTTATTGACATTGCAACCTCCTGTTGAACCTATGTACCATCCACTCTTCTTGCGGGTCACGGGTCTGCTGACTATGGGTGAGAGGAGGGGTACGCCAGCTCATCGCTAACTTTGCCAATGTGACTGGTTGGGTGACAACTAGTTCTCAAACATTTTGCCTGGTTAAATAAAGGCCAAACAAATAAAATACTGTCCCACTGTACCCGTCAGTGGGAATCTCCAGCTGCCAAGATAAGAGAGAAACATCCATAGCAGCCTCCTGGATTAAACAAGGGACAGGACCAGCAGAGCTCAGTGGATTGAACATGAGGATGATGATGATGATGATGATGAATATATTTATTAGATAGAATGTTAGAGTACAAGTACAGATACACAGTAGCATGTATTACAGTACAAATAAAGTCAAACATCCTGTCTAAGAGGAGCATTTCAAAAAAGCCCTTGCGGTCTTGTTTCCATTGAAAGTCCTTCGTACATAAATTATCCACAATTAACAATACAAATAAAAATAAAACCAATATTAAATTACTCAATTGATGCAACGTAACATTAGAAAAACAAAAATAAAATGATTTTACACCGCCAGTGCAAACTAACAATTAATCTAAAATAAATTACACCACTGATGCAAAATGACAATGAATGCCAATAAATAACTTACATAAATTACAATAAATTACTAAAGCAATTAATACGTGCAACGTAGGTGGAGGCCAAAGAGGTGCATGTTTTGAGGGCGGGAGTCAAACCGTTCCACCCTTGGGTGGCCGTATTGTAAAAAGATGATTTACCCATGTTAGTCCTGTAGGAGGGGGTAAACAGTAGCCTGACATACAATATATCCTTCAATGCCCACACACCTCCAAGCATCAATGCATCAATGCATCCACAAGAGGGCAATGAAGAGTCAAATATTTCAACAACAAGTGTTCCAGAGGTGGTGCCTCTCCAACCACCAAAACACACTGGTGCGGACTGAGCTACTGCAGCCCCAATAGGTTTATCAAGCTAAACACAATGATGTGCTCAGTCTTTGTCATGAGGCTATTTAATAATACATTGAAGTTTGTGGGTGTCGAGACAAAATGTTTACATCGTGTTCAGAAAAACTAATTTGTTCATTTTTGAACCAAAGCGGAAATGCAACAACAAATCAAACCCGAATATGGCCTTAAATATGTGCAATTCCGTTACAAAAAAGTAACAGAAGAAGAAAAACCCTTTAATTTGTTTTTTAATGACATATCAGCAACTGCAGCCCAAGAGTCAGGCTTAATACTTTTAAATATTAAACACAGTTATAAATATTTAAAAATGTTTAAAACTAAAATCAAAAATGTGTCTCGTTTAAAATGACAGCATGCAAGTAGATACGGTACACACTATTCTATTATATCGATTTGATGCAAGGCCTTGTTTCATACAGTGTGGGAGGAAAATGAACATAACATTAAAAAGTGTGACCCCCCTCGTTCCCAGCTCCCAAGGACCCAGTACCATGGTAATCACAGTCCTGGCTTCATTATACTAAAGTATGACAATTAACTCAATCTGAACAAAAGAAATATAAGTACATGAAAGCTACATCAAGAAAGGCTGAGATGAAAAGAAATTATGATTCAGGGTCAGCAAAAGGTTTTCAAGATCTCTGGAGGAAAACAGAAATGAACGAATTCACTGCTGAAAGGGAGCGCTTCACATATAAAGGAGGAAAAAAGACTAAAATATGAGCATGTAGACCTCACGAGTGGCTCATTTTGCCCTGCTGTTAGTAATGCAAGGTGAAAAGTGCCTTTTCGGAGCTGCTGCCCTGTCAACACAGGTTGCCATTTGCCAATCAAAAATAAAAGACAGGACTGGCAAAGCTCACCATTCACACCCAAAGTTCACTCAAGGACACAAAGAAGCCAAATCTCAAATAAAATTATGAGTGGCACAAAATTTGAGTTTGAACATATCTAAAATGGAAATCTTTCTTCAAACACTGGGAAAAGATCATCTGCAATCACAAGACATGGTTGGATGCATTTATTTAAAATGGATGCAGATACTAATTATTTCGAGCTGATCCCGAGAGTTCAGCTTGAATTAAATGTTTGGAAAGAGAAAATATGTGCCGGCTATGCAACTTTAATTAACGCGTAATCCTGTAATCCTGCCTTTCGTTTTATATAATTTTCAATTAGTTCTTTGCTCTATCCTCCAAAGTAAAATTAATTCAATGCACACCCTGGTTGCTGACGACAAAATCATTTATGCGGGATTACACCTGCGAAAGGCTTCCTTAATTTTCTCTTTCACCTTCTTGCGTGAAAGTAACAGGCAGTTAGAGAGACGTAACTCAACCTGGGATCATGTCACTGCATCACCTCTGAAGTTTTTCTATCTTTTTTGTGTGACGACGTTAGACCAGGGCAGATTTAAAGTCGCACTGCTAGATGTGATATGAATTATTTACAAATACAAAGCTCCTGTCATTTAATATGTCATGCCTGAATCTTCACCGGTGCAGCCAGTTGGCTCTAAACAGACGTGAGTAGTGATTGCCTGTGCGCAGTCAAGATCAGTCAGTCGACCTTTTAAAATATAATGAGATGGCTGGAGAGACTGCAAACACTCACGACCGACCTGCTTCTTTACGGCATCTGAGAACTCAAATGCATAAACGTATAAATCTATGACACAATCGCATCATCCAAGTGGACAGTAGTCAGGTAACGCCCTCTATTTCAGCAAGCATGGCAAGTTGGGAAGGATGTGTAATGCATGTCTTAATCTATTAACGATATCATTTTTGTACAGCATTTGTGCTTTAAATGCATTTAAAGTAAACATGAGATTTAGAGTGGAGAATCAACTATTACATTATTTGTTTTGAAAAAAAGTCACAAAGAGTGATGGGCCCAGTTGGGATTTAGGTGGGGTGAAGCTGGACTGAGGCTTCATCATAAACATCACATTCTCTGCATGAAGCATGAATGCAGGTAGCATCGAGCTCTGGGGACATTTCGCTGCTGCGGGCACGAGAAAGGCAGCGCGGGTAAAATAACTGCTGAAAATATAGTAGTCCTAGACGAAAATGTGATGCAATCTTTGAGAAATCTGGGCGGTTTTATTTTCTCAGCTAGCCCAAAAAAAGATTATGCTATACTGCCTGTACTGCCTTCAAAATCCTTCAGCAGCTCGACTGAAAATCAGATGATCAGTCAAGTTTTAGGAGATACATCAAGCAAGAGAAAGGGAATGAACAAGGAAATGCATGAGTTGATTCTTCACAGGATTACAGATGGAATTAGTTTCAGGACCTGCTGTTTCAGTGAACTAGGAGCTTTGAATTGGAAAGAGACTTCTCTCCAGAGCTTGGACGCTGACAGTGGAGTGCGAGGAACGGAGCTCAGTTTGAGGGCAGCTGGCGGTTAGTGCAAGGGTCGAAATGGGCTGCACAATCGTCAGTGTTAAAAGGACAACTGAATGACAGCAAAAGAGCGAACGCTGTTCAAAGCTTGACAGCTTCTGAGCCGATTGGCTGGAGGTGAACATGACAGGCTGCGTCTGGGTGAAGAGGTGACTCTGCAGAGGGAGCTCAGAGATAGAGGCGAATCAGAGGCAGATGCAAGTCAATAATAAGGGCAAATAACTTCTTAACATTCACCCTAAGTAGTTCATCCTTCTGTTTTACATTAAATCTCTAACAGTGTTTCATACTCATTCTCTGTGTATGATAATAGTATTATTGCTACATCAAAATAAGCCCTGCATTGTAGGTCTCCAGTGTGACATGTAAGACCAGGGACAAGGCAATTAATGAGCCTTTCACTTGAATGAACTACAGTGAACTGCAGCTCTGCAAATAACTCTTACCTAAAGTTTGTGATGGCAAGTTTAAAGAACTAATTATTATTTCTATATATATATTTTTTTAATCTGTATGATAAACCTCCATTTCCATCTAAATGAATCCTGCGTGCCAAGATGAGATACAAAATATCTTTCTTTCCAGCTTTTTTTTACTATTATTTCAAGGGAAGTGACCGGATGATGTTGAGACTCATATTCTCAACATGGTATAATTGCTGTCTATCCTCAGTCAGACATCCGGACTCACCATGTGCTGTAATGGAAATAGATATTGAGCTCAAGGTGATATTACAGGCTTCAACTACTCTGGAATATGGTGTCGGGTCTCAGTCATCCAGGTCATAGTAAATCATGAAGAGCAAAAAAAGAAGGGTCAACTGGACTTGTTTAAGTTTAATCAAAGACGTTTCTCCTCTCATCCAAGAGGCTTCTTCAGTTCTGAGAGACTGGTAGAGAGTTCAGATACTGAGACCCTTGTTGGAGCAGAAAACACCAAGGATTCTTCTTTTTTTGCTCTTCATGATTTAACATGGTCTAAATGCCAAGTCCCGGGAAAGAGAAATGGAATAATGATGTTGTGCAGGCTAGTTTAGCTCTGCTATACAAGTAAAGCCACACTTTTGGAGTACATCCGACTGTGTGTGTGCCAGGAATGAAAAGGCCAACACAAAAGTGAAGCAGGCGGCTGGTGTGCTTTCTATCTGCACACACACATAGTACATCATCCTGTCCTTCCTCCTCTTCTGCCTCCAGGTGGCTGCTATCCTAAACCCTTGCCGTGTCCAGTTGTTTGTCTTTCCATGGATATGATGTCTGTCTCTCCCTGCCCGTCTTTCTTTGTTTTTTGTTTTTTGATCCAGTCATAGCTACACCTTAGATTTCCTCCTGCCATGAATCCACATTACTTAATGTTTCGGGTTTATTATTAATTTATCCTTAAAATATATTTTTTGCTGTGTAAGAAAATCTACTCTTGAGTCTACACGTACTGTATATTGAGTTAAAGAAAAGTACTAGGAAATAGCCTGTATAATAAAGCACTCAAACAATGCATGTAGTTCTTCTGGTGTGCAGTAATTGTGTTGTCCATGTCAAAATAAATCTAATTTAATGTTATGTCAGTTCCCTGCAGAAATGCTGCATATTGCGTTTAATTGTATTAGTGAATCCAGCATGACAATTGCAGTTTTCCAATTGTTACCATTTTCCATCACAGCATCAAATGACTAATGTGTCTCTCCTTTGCAGGCTTTGCTGAAGGTCAAGCAAAAACTAATTATTTGTCTGGTGACTATTAACTATTTCTCATCCAGGATTTGTTCCTGTTAGTTATGCCTGCCTGGCTGGAACTGACTTATCATGACAACTTCAGCCTGCTGAATCGAGTGTTGCTAATGTCACGACATAATCTTGAGAGAGGCCTGCAATCCAAGGCTTCATTCTGGATAATGGCATGCCCATTATTGTGGCTATAATTCCACCAATTGCATTTCTCAGTCGTGCTTTCTTGCAACAATTTCAATAAATCCAATGTACTATATTCAGAATTCACTCAATGTCTTATTTCCTCCTTTCTTTGACTTGTTGCCATTAAAAGTCTTTGTCATTAACAGTCATTTTAATTAAGAGTGCGAAATCTTGAAGCACGACTGAATTCTTCTAAAGCGGTCATCATGGCACCTGTGTCGTACCTGCTTTTTAACTTCTGTCTGAGAGTTAAGATGGATTTTTATTCTGCACTTAAATTGTAAAATGTATAAATGCTCACAAATGCACTAATTTTAGTTAGTTTAGTTTCTGCTGAAAACTGTCGTAACAAGAAACATACTGCTTCTAGTCAGAGATGGAATCATTCACAGTATAAAGAATTCACATGAAGACCCATGTCCGATAAAATGAACGGTTTTGCCTTTGGGCTTACAGGGTCTGTCAATAAAAGTCAAGCGAGCCTTAGAACAAAGACAAGCGTCCCTTCATCGGTTGCAGCTCAAGGTTTTTGGGTTGGCATTGAGCTAGTAAACTTGAAAGCTATCATTTCATGATCATTTAGACAGAAAACGGGTGACTGTAAACACAAGAACTCAAGTAAACATGTCTGAAATAAGGTGTTGAGGTGGTAAATGTTCTCCTCTGACATGTGTTAGCATTTTATCTCCAAACATAATGGACCCCCCATCTTTGCTGTTCTCCTTAGAATGACGGTTTAAGAGATGGGATTGGAGGGCTTTCTCACAATATTTGAAGCCGTTGACAATAGCAGCAGGCCAGGGTGGGAGAATGTTTTCTCATATTATGATGAATGGGCTACTCCATAACCTGTACAGTAAGTTTACGTTGCACTTATGGTAAATTATTTAAGTTGAAAATAATAGCTTCATCATAATATGTGCAAACAAAGGGTTAACCACAGGATTAAATGAAAATATGACATTGTTTTATGACAGACAGGATTACAGATGTGGGGTTTGAAAGGTAAAAAGCTCCATCACGCCTCTTTATTGTTGCCAGAGCAACAGATATGACAGAGGCCCCTGATGAAATGTCTCGTGCTTCTGCACCAAGACTATTCAATTCCAAACCAACTTTCTGGTAGTTCCAATGAATCCTAACAAAAGCAAAAAAACTTAGAATGGGGTTTGGAGTGAATAGAGAGGCAGAAAAAAAATGCTTTCAGCTGATTAAAATGGGAAATGGGAGAGAAATGAAAAGGCAAGAGGTGCTGGATACCCTTCATCCAATCTCTGTGGAACTATAGAGAAGTGTTAACAGCCTTTTATTCTTTAATGTATGGATATTGCTACAGTGTTGAATGAATAAGGTATTTGCAACAGTCTATTATTGCTTTTATTTTCAAAGTGAACATGAAAAGTAAAACAAATTGTGTTGCAATACAAAACCATGGCACAGAATTTGTTCACTATGTAAAATGACAAACACTGCATTATTTTTATTTATTTTTTTTTCCAGGGGTAATCTACGTAAGAGAACACGACTCCTAGAGTTCAGCCTTACATGTGCTCTATCTGATACAATTACATGAACCAAAGTGCCTCTGCCGTTCCCAAAATGCAGTTTGACGCCGTGGTGACAATCGTTTGCGAGGCTGAGAGTCGCACATAAAGCTTTTTATCACTGACAATTTCCCCACAGTCTTCCCTCGCAGCTTGTAACGCATTTCAGATTCACACACATCTCCATTTATTTTCTACTTTACATTCCCTCTCCACATTGTTAGAACATTTCAGCAGACGCTGTTGTCAGTTCCAGCCTCTGGTTCTCTGTAATGATCTTTGAAGCACATCGTGTTTTACTAAAAACCAAGGAAACAACCTGTTCCAGACTACAAACCCTGGTTTAAGTATCACCAGTGCATTTTTGTTGTGTTCTGTGTTGGGAGCCGCTTCTCTGCAAAATAATGCATGTTGTCTGTCGGCTGATCAAGAGTCCACGAGGATGACGTGTTTACAGCAGGGTGGATTCAAGCACATGCTAACTGACCAAGTGGAAAGACGGCAAACCTATAAGCCACATTTATTTGTCGTGCAGAATGATGCTGCTGCGTCATTAAACAATGATAAACAATGAAAAAAAAAATCATCAGCAGGCAGGGAATAAAATAACCATAAATGCAAATGTTACGGGGGGCACAGAGGGACAAGCACAATGGCGAAGGGTTACAAGTATTTATTACAAAATTACAGATGGGAAGTCACTCTTCACCTTATCCCGTATTGCCTGCCAGTCCCCAGTCCACCCCGAATAGCACCGCACTACAAGGCGGAAAAAAACCCGCAACGTCAACACTCCAACTCACTGCAAACTTAAAAGCAACACACCACAAACCCATGCACTAATAAAACCACACGTAAAAATAGGATCGGGTATGGTGGGTATTGGAGTGTCAACGGGATACAAGGGAGGGAAGTGACAGAACAAAAGAAAAGAATGAAACAAAAGAATAAATAAACAAAAATAAAAATAGGTAAGAGAGTTAGTCCGCTCGTACAAGCTTACACAATAAACAAAACACAGATGTACGACACTGAGCGGACTAACTCAAAACAAAACTCAAACTAAACTTAATACAAAAAGACAGCAGGCAGCGGCGACATGAACACTGAAATAACCAAAACAAGTACAACATTATTATTTGTTAAAACACATTTAATAAGATATGTCTAAAACTTTAAAAGGCCGCATACCTGAGGCGTCGTTCTCCCACGCCCAGTCATTCAACCCTTACGAATCAGAGCTCGAATCACTCCGGTCCTCAACAGACCCTATCAAGTAAAACACGTTTAAAACCTAAAACATGTCTAAAACTTTAAAAGGCCGCATACCTGAGGCGTCGTTCTCCCACGCCCAGTCATTCAACCCTTACGAATCCGAGCTCGAATCACTCCGGTCTTCAACAGACCCTATCAAGTAAAACACACTTAAAACCTAAAACATGATATATAAAATCAACATATTAAAATATTCACCGGCTTAGCTCATCAGATGCTTCGACCATGCATGTGGGCCCAGCAAACAATCTGGTCACCCGACAGGAAATTGGCATCATCTTGGCCAACAGCCACTCCCTTTTTAAGGAGAAGCGCCCCAGGAGAGGGCGACACCCTGTGGTGGCCTCCAGCACATTCACCCCGTGGTGTCCCCTGCTACACAAACTAATACTGCTCAATCTTGCCTCTGTCTGAGTCCATTAGATGCCCAATGAAGTTAGCATGTTTCAGCTCATTCAGATCAATCGCTCAGAAAGTTAATGCCCATGAATTCCACTCAATTTGCAACTGAGATTTCACTTGAAAACCTCTCCAAACACAATATTAATGGTCTTTTTTTTTCTTCTTTCCAGTTTAACTTAATGTCCCAATTCGTCAAAGAGCGGTGGTTACTGTGACATTAACTCATGAAAATGAGCTAAAGCTCATTTGTCTGAAAGCCCGGGCCGAGACAAAGTCTTTCTCTACAATGCTATATTGTAAATGGGTTAACGAAGGGTTATGATAACATAATGTCACTTACTGGTCCTAAAATATTGATGTCATGGGTTATAGTTTTGTTGTGAAATTTAATGAAGATTTTCACTTTAAACAGGGCAAGAATATATATCATATATAAGTACATATAAGTAATTGCCCTTATGTTTTTGTATAAATATGATTTTTCTACATTTGATGCCAGCATCTAGTTTTAAATAAACAAGTAATAGGGAAAGTAAGCAAACAAACAAACAAACAAAAACACTTGTTTGGATCAGTCGTTGGATAAAAGATCTACGGTGAAGAAATTAATTATTACATTTTGATTTCACATGCAGAGAATATTAATTTGTACACGGCCTTTAGAACACTTTATTTTAAAAAGAATCAGTAGAAACTGCTCTTTTCTAAATGATAAATATCTGTTTGTATTTTTTTTATGCAGCATGAAATGGTTTGGTATTTAAAGTTGCAGAAAATCCTTGACTTCTAGTAAAGAGGGTAAAGTTGCCATGGTCCTGTGTTTGTGTTCTTTATTCATTGGTTGTTCAATTTTTTTGTTTCCTTCTAATTTTTTCCCCCACTCGTGGGTGTTCTCCTGTGATGACAGGCACAGCTGCAGGTGACGAAGCCAAACTAGACGCACCTGATCGGCATCTCATCTCATCTACTCCTCCATTTAGTCTCTGCTCTTCCGTGGAGGGATCGCCAGATTATGCGTTTGCAGGATTATGCAGGATTTGCTTATTTGCCGTGCCACAGGTCACACTTGCAGGCCTGCTTTTTTCAAACTGGATATTTACTCAGCATGGGAAAACACTACATTTTAAGAAGATGAGTTTGCAAACAGCTGTCACAAAGAACCTCAAAAAACATCAATGATAGAAACATAGTAGAGCAGACTTTAAATTCGGGTCACCTTCCAAACATAATACAATATTATCTGTTGGTTGATTGTCAACAGGGAGATACAAAAAACACATTTCCATGACAGGATGTGTTTTGGACCAACTCAAAACCCATTAATCCATGTCCTGGGCCGGAATAGATTTAGTTGCATTTTGCAGTGGATCCGTGTGACGGAACAGGTCCTGGATCTGTTTTTTTTTTTTTGGGGGGGGGGGGTTGTGACATTTCAAGACAACATTTTTCAAAATTTTCTTTCGTGAAATTATGGATGTATCTTCATGAAAAAAAAAAGTATATTGGTGGGGTTAGAGCAGACATGGGCAAACTAAGGCCCGGGGGCCATATACGGCCCACCGAACTTGTACAAATAATATCATTAAATACAATTTTATTATAAAACTCATTCATTGTACCTTTTTCCCTGTAATGCTACGTGTAAAATACCAAATCCTTTCATGTAATGTCTTTTACATGTCATTTATATTAGTTCACACAAATACTCCATCCATCTGTTCCTGGCCCGGCCCCTCTGTCAAATTTTAGAATCCATTGTGGCCCGTGAGTCAAAAAGTTTGCCCACCCCTGGGTTAGAGCCTGTTTGCTTTGTACCTAATAATAAAAAAGGAGAATAAGAATTAAGTGATTTAAAGTGCTGATGGGCCTGGGTGAAAGTAAGTGTTTGACTGAGAGCAGTTCTGGTTATTTGTGATTTACTGGAGTTTTGCAAAAATTGCAAATTAATTTAGAATGATATAATTATACTTCTTAAATCAACTAAAATGCAATGCAAACACAGCAATCATCCACTCCTATGTGTGATGATGGCTAACAGAATGGAAAAAAATCTGTTTTTCTTTTAAGTATATGATAATAAACTAAAGATTTTGGAAATTTGAAGTGCTGCTGTGATAAAACTACCAATTTGAAGATGTCTATAATTTTGAGACATTTATACCAAATTAGAAAGAGATGGAAAAATTGGCTGGCTGTTCAATAATTGTTAGTTGTAGCCGTGAACACATTACCCAGCGGGATTCTCCTCCAGGCTAGACACTAGTTCACTTGGGGAGTCCTATGTCTTAATAAAAGCTAAGATAAATGGTCTCATCATTGGATGATAAATGTGGAATCCGTCATGTCCGTTTCAGCAACATTTCCAACAACTGACACATCTACTCCACATGTATTAGAATGTTCAACCTATTGTAATGAGGACATCTCCCTTATAGCGTCAATCAAAATTAGTATGCATTTAATGAATTTGCCACAGCATGAGCATTGTCACCCTTTCGTCAATGCAAGAAGTGTAATATTAAAGCGAGAGCCTGCTTTTGATATCTTGCCTTGGGATTATCCTCTTCCCACCTCCATTGAGGCATCATGGTGCACAGAGCTAAAAATATGTGTCTTTATTTCTTTTGGAGCCCAGACAGGGCCTTGTTTGGGCTTGACGTAGCCATGGAGATGTTTCGCTTCGGAATGCCAGCTTTTTGTAAATAAGACGCTGTCTGAAATACTCTGTGCCACCGTTTGTATTTATTTTTTGTTCGATTAATTGGATTGGCAGTTTGAGGGTGCATGGATAATGCGACAGAGGAAAGATAAAAAAAAAAACAGGCTAACAGGGTTAGGCAGGTTACCATACTGTGTATTTCCACTATTCTGACACAGAGGACATAAATATTTTATGTTTGTGATCTCTATTGGCCACGCTTGCAAAGACGCCTATCCAAGTTGCAAATTAGACAAACAACAAAAACTTCTAACTTCTTGTTATCCGAGAATCCTCCCGCCTCCTGGTGTTGTGGGATCACCAGTCAATCAATTTAGCGGCATAGCAAAGTATTTACAGTTCATTAATGAGGCAGCTGAGGAAGGGAACGCTGGGACACGGAGCTCCTGGGACGAGACGGATGTTTGAAGGGAGAGCAAGCAGAGTGACATCATTACAAAATGTACATCTGAGAGAGGACATATTTAGGAGGCGGATAGGGGTGGTGGAGAGAAACCTGAGGGGATGAACTGTGAAAAGCAATGACTCCATTATGCATGTTGAAGCTGACAGGCACTAAACTGTGCAGGAGGCTTGCCTTACCGTGCTGACCTTTTCACAATTAGCCTTGCTACTGCTCAGTATAACTACCGGTATGCTTTATGTAACGATAGAAATTTAAGAGGATGTCGCAGTGGAAGGAAAATCTGTTCATAAAAATGTCCAGGGCAGCAACAGCTTTGAAATCCAGCTGCTGAGAATATTAGAATTTTGGGTAGAAAGTCTTTTTAAATCTTTGATTTCTGTAGATTTATGTGCAGAGGATTGGCAACTCGATGCGAAGGAAGCACACGGTGCCTGAAAAGACCTAGCAATTCACACACCTCTGAAAACATTGGAGTCGATAAGGACTTGTCTCCCCCGTCACCCCCACCTAGCAAAAGCCAAGCCTGTCAGAATCAGTATGAGTCCTCATTGATTTAAATACCCCATCCTTTTTTTCAGCTGAGCTAACGACAAGGTTGGAGGAGGGAAGGGGCGGGGGTGTTTGTAAAATGGCCCTAGCTAGACACATCATTAATTATTCCAAAGTAATTTTGATTTAGCTTCTGACAAGCCGACCATATCATGTCCAGGGAGGATCGGATGAGGGCCGGGGAAGGAAAGGTGTTGGTGATGTGGGGTCATAACTGATTAATGATCGTATCTGACATGTGGTGCAGGGAGCCGGCCCCCCTTAAACTTGATGGATGTCATGATCGCCATTATAATCCAGGGGCCTTGGCTGGCCAAAGTTGGCTCAGGCAAGTTAGGAGCCCCTGCGTGTCTGTTGTTGGAAGTCCCTTTTCAAAATGCAAGGAGAGACCTATCAGAGATGAAACTGCAGCTCTGCCAACATCTATCAAGAGGCTGTGGCTGTGGAAGTCACTTGGCCACTCTGCCACTGCGGGGGCTGTCCATCCATCTCTGACTGTTCCCAAGGTGTTGGCACACACTTTAGGCTTCTCTCCTTGTGGAAGGCGGGCAGGAGTGTAGCTTCTGCATTAGTTTGTTATGTGCTTTCCTTTGTCAGACCACTTTCCTTTCTTCCTCCATTTATTTCTCTTCTAGAGTTGCTAATTGGTGACAGCGACAACTAATTGGTGCAAAGGTTTCAACGTCCCCCCCCCCCCCCCCAAAAGTGTCGTATTTTAAACAAACCGTAGTTCAGGTTGAACCAGATTGAGGTCACGTCTTTGATGATGATGGGGTCATGTTGCTGCGCTTGTTCATTTGCCTTATCACGCACACCTGTTTCTGCCTCTCGCTCTCGCCCTTGTTTCCTTTGAAAGTCCTTGGTACATGAATCATCGACATGTAACAATACCAATAAAAATAAATTACTGCATTGATGCAAAATACCAATAAATTAAAGACACGTAGTATGTGCAGGGGGGAGAGAGTCGTGATGACTATCTCCGTTTCTTCCTCCCTGAAAGGTGAATTTTCAGGGCTGTTTTGAAGGAGGCGATGTGACAAGTGTCCAGTTGTTTGGTCCAGATCTTTATCCAGTGGAGCTTTAACGCCTCAATCTTGATGAAGACTAAAAAGATGTTTGGGTTAAAGTGTAAAAGCATTATTCATATGGGAAACTATTTATGTGGTTTATGTATCTGTGTTTGTATCAAGTGTCCACCCTTATCTTGAGTTAAAACTTGAAGTTAAAAAACAATACACTTATTCTACATATGTATTTAAAATCAGAATGCAGCAGAGTAAAATTAAATTACATCAAGTGGGATTCCAAAGGAAACACGAAGTGCTCATTTGTTTGAAATGATTTAAAGGAATGCAAAGACACACCTAAATCAAATGGTAGCTCAAAATGAAGGTCATGCAAACTGATGTTGATTATTGGGAAATCTCTCGTATCTGGACTTGTATGGATGAATGCTGGAAATGAGAACAAGCGTTACACAAAAGTGAGAAAATGAATTGCATTGATTGCTTTGCCTGTTGACCAGATTGAATCTCGGGGTTGTGCTGCGAGATTATTAACGGAGTCTGCACTTGTTTCACGTGAACATAAAATCAATAACCACTTCAAGCAAGCACTGTTAACGTATCCTTTCTATTGAAGCTGCACTGGACAATTTCATTAATTCCTTATTGTTGGCTTTTTTTTCTGAATATTTTTCATTATGGGTCACTATTCTGTTTCCCTCCATAAAGCTGTTTTATCTAACAGACTTTGACTTAGCAGCACAGTTTTCAGTCAAAACAAAGATAATCCATATTGCACTCTTGATGTTAACATCAGAAATCTAAGATGATTGGGTGAAAAAATGTCTTTCACTAAGGCGAAGGGCTCCTTGTTGGAGCCTTCACAGCAGGGACAAGCTGTGTCTGTTGAAGTCTGCCTGTCAGTGAAAGCGTCACTTCTGGCCATTAAGTCATTTATGATGTCATTTATAATTCACAACATTACTGCAACTCTGCTGGAGTTACTGGCAGAACATTACGGCAGTGGACATCCTTTCCCCAAAATAACCGCTATGTCCCTTTCCTGTTGCTGGAATCATTGCGGAGCATTATCCTGTCGGAAATCTCATTTGATAAAAGCTGGGCCGTGGCCTCGACGGCATTCTTCCAGTCAGCACTGCAGTGTAAACGGAGTATAATTGGTATTATGTGCCTTAATGGAGGTTGAGAAGGATCCAGAGTGCCACGAACCTGCCTGCTGTTGCTAGGCAGATTTAATAACCTAATGTATTGATTATACCAGATAGATTGGAGTCATTTGTGACCCATTTTCCTGCATCCAAGACCAAATTGACAATGATCAGGCATCTCATTTTTAATGTTATTCAGTACAACCTCTAGCTGTGGGAAAATTCTGAAACAGGCGCAGCCGAGGCAAGATGAAGGATTGTTTGGCCAGAGGTATCTGCTGTACTGAGTGCCATTCTAGTAATTTACAATTAACTTTACAGAACAGTGATGGCACAGGTACCAGGAAGCAGGAAACCACACAGAGACGGGGAAGAAGCAGGAAAATGTTCAGACTCTATCATAGTATTTGGAAGATCATTCCATTTCTTTTTTCCTGAGTTTGCAGCATGTTCCTCACCAAGCGTCAGAGGTGCTGGTGGCATTTATTCTGCTCTTTATTCTTTATTCCAGGCAAAGTAAATCATCAATCAAGCAACAGACAAAAAATAAATTCAGCTCAACGCTTAATGTGTAAGCAATAATAGGGGCTATACAATATAAACTGAGACTTTTTAGTAATTTATAATGATTTAGAGCAAAAATATTGATAGAAAACGCAAAATACATCGGCAACATATTTAATGAAAAGTTAACTTACTATTCTGAAATTATATCCAGTCAATTCTTCGTACTTGTTCTTATATGAAGGCTTCTGAGAAGACGGCGTCTCTTCGGTTCAGGAATTGTTTTTGAGGTTATATTCATATTTACAGTTCAAAATTGCTACTTCTGTTTTGACAGCTTCCTCTTGCAGCAAGCTCTGTACCGCCTTCCACTTTTTTTTTCATTCCTCTTGGTGTGCTTGCCGTGCCACCGCCTCTTTCCCTATAATGACGTGTCTCACCTTGGCACTGGAGGCTGCTTCAGTTGACGTGACCTCCGAGCAACTAGCATTCTTATTGGTCTAAATTGTTCCATATCCAACCGGTTGATCGCTAACAAACCTTCTAACGTTAATTTGTCTTTGCTGTTTGCGTTGCGGAATTGAATCATTTTCAATGCCTATCTCCCACAAAAATTTTCTCAACAGATTTATTTGATTCACAGAATTTAATTAAAATGTAAAAAAAATACCGGTAGTAAAGAAATTAGCTTTAAGGGGCTACAATGTAAATAACTTTATTATTTCCCTTCATTAAATCAAACCAAACAGCCATTCTCTCCCCGATGGCTTCCCAAACTCGTAGATTTACACATATTGTAGGGAATGTCCGTATTTAGATGGGATTCCACAAAGTAATTACATGCCGACACCACTGGGAACGCACTACATTTAGTTTGTTATTGTAATGACTGATTTCAATTGAACGCATCACAACAGTGGTGTCACACAACACAGATAAACATGGGCTTAGATTGGCTGGGGCGGGACCCCCACCTGGAGGGGGCCGGACTCATGGACATTGAAAGACGCGGACGCAGAGGGCGGCCCTTTGTTCGGACCTGAGACTCACACACGGAGCAGGATCGAACCTCAGCGCTGATATCTGAACCAACTTGTATTGATCTGCATATTATATAAATATCTTAATCATGACCCAAATCCTCTTTATTGACCACGCACCCACACGGAGAAGAAGGAGAGGGAGGGTTAAGGAAAACCCTAACAATATGATGCTGTACTGCTCGACCGAGTAGACGTTCGACAAGCTAGTTGGAGTGGTAGCATCTTATTAATTTCCTACGAGAGGCTTGAATTATGTTTAAACGGCAAAGAGGGAAAAGGAGTTCAGGTGGGATCAGGACGATTATCATCCACATCTGTGATTTATAGAATTCACTCAGGTGCAGCTCCTCACTCACAAGAAAGCAAGTACATCGCTGGGCTGTTTATGCTGTGTCTATTTAAGAAATGGAAGGAAAGGGTTGCTTTATTCCCATTTGATCAAAAGAAAAAAACAAACCTCCGACAAACTAAGATGCGTTGCTCCACATCGGGTCAACAATCGCTCCAGCTGGTGGGAGACACACTGCAAGTCAGGGTGTGATTGATTACGAATGAGGAGATCATGTTCTCAGGCGTATTGTTTGTTTTGGTGGAATACTGAAGGGATTGCTATGAAAGCGAAGTCAGAAATGAGCCAATTACATTTTCATGATTGAACATATAAGGACAGATCCAGGATTATTTGTATTTTATTTATTTTTTAACTTAACATTTCAAGATCTGTGTGTTTTTTTTTTTTTTTTTCCTTTGTTGAGGAATAATCTGTGAATGTTGGTGAAATAAATCCATAGTGCCATTCTAGTAATTTACATTTATCCCTGATTTATTTGGGTTGCTGGTTTCGATGAGTGTGATTTTCAGCTTCAAATGTTTGCTTTTTAGTTTTTAATTATAATTACGTCATGAGTTTTTGTTTTGTTTTTGTTTTTTAATAGGCTTGATGGGGACTGTCGGGTGTTGACAGAGGTATTCGTATCAGTAGCTGGTCATAGCCGCATGCCACCAAATAATCGTGTGTGTGTGTGTGAAAGTATATTGGTCAACATTTTCACTAACTATCCACACTGTAATCACATAAACTGGTTGAAACTCTGAGATTGTATTTTATTTTTTCAATGAGGTCAAACAAAAATGTGCTTTTAATGGATCTGCTGAACAATGATATCCTGTGCATTGATGCAGATTTCTGTGAAGCCTTGATGCATCCATGTAGAGAACCCTCTCTAAGTATCACAACACCCCTCTGGTTCCTGCCACCTCTGCATTCTGCTTATATGTATCACAAACCCACACCCGTCTTTGATGTTTAATCCTGTGAATAGCACCAAACACGAGATTCAAAACACTCAATTCACGTGTCTCAACTTTTAATCAACAGGGATTGAACATATTGCCCCTATATCTGCATGCATAATGCATCATGGCTCACTGTCTGGAGGAGTGTCTCTCCAGGGTATTTGCACATGTTGAGGGCTTAGCAAGTGATCCGAGACAAAGACAAGGCGTCTTCGCCATGAGAGATGAACGCAGCACATAGAAAGTTTCCTACCTTTTACAGACAGAACATGTACCACAAAGGATGCACTTAATACACAGACAGTCCCCGAGGAGCTTCTTTATAAGATCGGATGGCTGCTGCCTCCTCAGCATTTGCCGTTGTCATTGCCTCATCACATCCCATCACAGCTCATTTGCTTCTCAGATAATCCAGTCCTCCAAACTCTGCTAAATCTTTCCGCTCTCAGCATGGGAAAATAGATGGATAAACATGTCAGCACAGACTGCTGGAACAGAGGCAATCATCCAGGAGATTAAACGGCATGCTGAAAAAATATTATTTGTTGTCTGTACCTTTTTAAGAATAATAAGAAATAAAAAGCGAATACTCATAAAAAAAAGAAGAAAATGTCACCTCAAAGTGTGCTGAACATGTTCAAGCCTGAGGATGTGGAGGCATGCTGGGAAGGTGGATGCATTATTATCCCTATTGTATGTTATTATCCCTATTGCTTTAGTTAAATTATCTTTCTGTTCTCTGCGCCTCATCAGCTAGCATTTTCTACATAATTTTATCCATAGGGCTTCATGACATTTGTAGTTAATGAATTAGCTCAAAATGCCATTTTAATTTAGGCCATCTTGGCTCACTTAGAGGTGTGAATTGACAGCCATCAGCACCGTTTAAAACAGATTGACAAGATTGCACACGCAACGACGCTACAAAGGCAACAATCAACCTTTTCCGCATAAGAGCCGTCATCCCTTCCACTCTGCCTGTGAAACTCACTTTCTGCATAAAGAAATGCCCTCTGGCCACTACTTTAATACATCCAAACAGTCTAATTATCGATGCCATTACCGCCACTCTATTGTAATGGAGCTAATGTTGTGGCAAATAGTGAATGCCAGTTTTCATGGACACAGTTATAGCAAGAGTTGTGTCTCATCAGGCTGCTTGCAGTCCCCATCAAATGTTCACCCTGACTTTCTTTGCCTTCTGTTTGCATCTGAAGTGACTCCACTTCTCTCGATTCAGACCATTAGCTGCCACAGTCATCATATGTCGCACTCTTATTGGAACTCGTACCTATTGTCAGCTGCATACGTCGGCAAACAATTGCTTTAAAGGCTTTGGCCTTTGCTGAAGTCATGGGTCCCATTAGAGGAATAGTGCAAATGAGCAGTTGGGAATATAATGAGATTTAAAAAAATATTAATTTAAATGTTGAATTGAGGTTTGTGGCCTGAACAAAAAAATGCAACTCCCATCGGTCAATTTTATAAAGGAACAGTCTGTAAGTATATGCTAATTTCTAATTCCTCATCAATCTGATGATTCGTGCTTTCCTTTAGTAGATATAGATTAAAGTTACTTTATTTATTTGAACTGAAGAAGCCTCTTGGATGAGAGGAAAAACATTTTCAAGCTTTTCCTACAAATCCAGTTGGCTTGATTCAATGCAGAGATTTTCCTTTAGGTGTTGTCATTAATTATTTTGAGATGTAGGGTTAGAATAGATAGGCATAGCTAAGCAGGTAACATATGTTGGATGTGTGAGCACACAATGTTTTGAACTGAAAAGAAAACACCATCAACAATAGGAATAGTCTCAGGATTAATCAAATGGGTCATTTTGAACAACACGCTAATCAGCTTTCACAACATGCAAAATAGGAATTACATTTCTTCAATGTAGTTTATGGAGAAAGTTTGGAATGGCCACCAAAAATAAAAAATATATTTTTTACCCTATTGGAGCATCAGATATTTAAATAGTTAGCTTATAATGCTCGTTGTTTTCATGGACAACTATGACCACAGCAGTTGATTTAAAGTAAATCTCTGCATGCATTTGTTTGTCTTTACTTTCTTTCTTTACAAAATTGAGTTGCTAATATTCAGTCTCCAATAGCAACATAATCGCTGTCTGTGGAGATGATCTTAATATACCGATTGATTCATGATATGGAGACAAAGGCCTAAAGCACTGTCCTTTTTAATTTGTTGGCCAACCTGTCTTAATGATAGGAGTCCATTTGGGTTCGAGTAGCAGCAGGTCCAAATTCACTTTATCCTGTAAATTTGCTAGAAGTCCATGGTCTGCGTGTCGATATGTCTAAAACCCAATTAAATCTAAAGAGACTCGCTATCAGCTTTGGTTTTGTATTGCATCAATCAGTGCACGAGGGAAATGTGTTGTTAGAGACAAGATTGACTTTATGGACTGTGAAAAACATTCAATGTATTCTGAAGCTTTGTGCTGTTACACGGTTTTGCTTGTGAATTATGGGATTGTTGCAGCGATGTTTAATTGTCAGGTTTACTCCAGAGCAGATGACACTGATCTCTTTCATATAGGGACTGTATTTACTTGTCCATCCATCCATCCATTTTCTTCCGCTTATCCGGGGCCGGGTCGCGGGGGCAGCAGCCTAAGCAGGGAAACCCAGACTTCCCTCTCCCCGGCCACTTCTTCTAGCTCTTCCGGGGGGATCCCGAGGCGTTCCCAGGCCAGCCGAGAGACATAGTCTCTCCAGCGTGTCCTGGGTCTTCCCCGTGGTCTCCTCCCGGTGGGACGTGCCCTGAACACCTCACCAGGGAGGCGTTCAGGAGGCATCCTGAATAGATGTCCGAGCCACCTCATCTGGCCCCTCTCAACGCGGAGGAGCAGCGGCTCTACTCCGAGCTCCTCCCGGATGACTGAGCTTCTCACCCTATCTCTAAGGGAGAGCCCAGCCACCCTACGGAGGAAGCTCATTTCAGCCGCTTGTACCCGGGATCTCGTTCTTTCGGTCACTACCCAAAGCTCGTGACCATAGGTGAGGGCAGGAACGAAGATCGACCGGTAAATCGAGAGCTTCGCCTTTCGGCTCAGCTCTCTCTTCACCATGACGGATCTGTGCAGAGTCCGCATCACTGCAGACGCTGCACCGATCCGTCTGTCGATCTCTCGCTCCATTCTTCCCTCACTCGTGAACATGACCCCAAGGTACTTGAACTCCTCCACTTGGGGCAGGATCTCCTCCCCGACCTGGAGGGTGCACTCCACCCTTTTCCGACTGAGAACCATGGCCTCAGATTTGGAGGTGCTGATTCTCATCCCGGCCGCTTCACATGCGGCTGCGAACCGATCCAGTGAGAGCTGGAGGGCACGGCCTGATGAAGCCAACAGGATCACATCGTCTGCAAACAGCAGCGATCCAATCCTGAGGTCACCAAACCGAACCCCCTCAACGCCCTGGCTGCACCTAGAAATTCTGTCCATAAAAGTTAGGAACAGAATCGGTGACAAAGGGCAGCCCTGGCGGAGTCCAACCTGCACTGGAAATAGGTCCGACTTATTGCCAGCAATGCGGACCAAGCTCTGGCACCGGTCATATAGGGAGCGGACACCCCGTATGAGGGGGTCCGACACCCCATACTCCCGGAGCACCCCCCACAGGACTCCCCGAGGGACACGGTCGAATGCCTTCTCCAAATCCACAAAACACATGTGGACTGGTTGGGCAAACTCCCATGCACCCTCAAGGACCCTGCCGAGGGTGTAGAGCTGGTCCACAGTTCCACGGCCAGGACGAAAACCACATTGCTCCTCCTGAATCCGAGGTTCGACTATCCGGCGGACCCTCCTCTCCAGTACCCCTGAATAGACCTTACCAGGGAGGCTGAGGAGTGTGATCCCTCTGTAGTTGGAACACACCCTCCGGTCCCCCTTCTTATAAAGAGGGACCACCACCCCGGTCTGCCAATCCAGAGGCACTGCCCCCGATGTCCATGCAATGTTGCAGAGTCGTGTCAACCATGACAGCCCTACAACATCCAGAGCCTTAAGGGACTCCGGGCGGATCTCATCCACCCCCGGGGCCCTGCCACCGAGGAGCTTTTTGACTACCTCGGCAACCTCGGCCCCAGAGATAGAGGAGCTCACCCCCGAGTCCCCAGGCCCTGCTTCCTCACTGGAAGGCATGTCGGTGGGATTGAGGAGGTCTTCAAAGTAGTCCCTCCACCGATCTACGACGTCTCGAGTCGAGGTCAGCAGCACACCATCCCCACCATACACAGTGTTGACCGTGCACTGCTTCCCCCTCCTGAGATGCCGGATGGTGGCCCAGAACCTCTTCGAAGCCGTCCGGAAGTCGTTTTCCATGGCCTCACCGTACTCCTCCCATGCCCTGGTTTTTGCCTCAGCAACCGCGGTAGCTGCACTCCGCTTGGTCTGTCGGTACCTGTCAGCTGCCTCCGGAGTCCCACAGGCCAAAAGGGCCTGGTAGGACTCCTTCTTCAGCTTGACGGCATCCCTCACCACCGGTGTCCACCAAGAGGTCTTGGGATTGCCGCCACGACAGGCACCGACCACCTTACGGCCACAGCACCGATCGGCCGCTTCAACAATGGAGGCACGAAACATAGTCCACTCGGACTCGATGTCCCCTGCCTCCCCCGGTACATGGTCGAAGTTCTCCCGGAGGTGGGAGTTAAAACTCCTTCTGACAGGAGATCCTGCCAGACGTTCCCAACAGACCCTCACAATACGTTTGGGCCTGCCAGGTCTGTCCGGCATCCTCCCCCACCATCGGAGTTGGCTCACCACCAGGTGATGGTCGGTTGACAGCTCCGCCCCTCTCTTCACCCGAGTGTCCAAGACATGCGGCCGCAAGTCCGGTGAGACGACTACAAAGTCGATCATCGAACTGCGGCCTAGGGTGTCCTGGTGCCAGGTGCACATATGGACACCCTTATGCTTGAACATGGTGTTTGTTATGGACAATCTGTGACGAGCACAGAAGTCCAATAACAAAACACCACTCGGATTCCGATCAGGGGGGCCATTCCTCCCAATCACACCCCTCCAGGTCTCACTTTCATTGCCAACATGGGCGTTGAAGTCCCCCAACAGAACGAGGGAATCCCCAGAAGGAGCACTCTCCAGTACCCCCTCCAGGGACTCCAAAAAGGGTGGATACTCTGAACTGCTGTTTGGACCATAGGCACAAACAACAGTCAGGTTCCGTCCCCCCACCCGAAGGCGGAGGGAAGCTACCCTCTCATTTATTGGAGTAAACTCCAACATACAGGCACTGAGCCGGGGGGCAATAAGTATTGCCACCCCTGCCCGGCGCCTCTCACCAGTGGCAACTCCAGAGTGGAAGAGAGTCCAACCCCTCTCAAGAAGGGTGGTTCCGGAGCCCTTGCTGTGTGTCGAGGTGAGGCCAACTATATCCAGTCGGAACTTCTCAACCTCGCACACCAGCTCAGGCTCCTTCCCCGCCAGAGAGGTGACATTCCACGTCCCTAGAGCTAGTTTCTGGAGCCGAGGGTCGGACCGCCAAGGTCCCCGCCTTCGGCTGCCGCCCAGCTCACATTGCACCCGACCCCTCTGGTCCCTCCTATGGGTGGTGAGCCTACTTGTTGCTTCATTTTATCTATTCATTTATTATTATTTTTTACTCTGCTTGTTTTGTGGAAAGTTTCCCGTCGTTTATTCTGTAGCAGGTCCACGATTTTGGATTTAGGGTATTTGGGTATATTTTTGGACTTTTGCTTTGTTGTTACAGAAAAACTGACATTTAAGCAACGTTTAGGATCGGATTGAAGGAGACATTTGGAATCATATAGGAAATGTAACTGTTTTAATTAGGTTGGGTGATGGAGTAGAGATTGCTATCAAAAAAAAGTGCTTGATTTTTATCACTGACAATACCTTCCAACTTCTCACATAAAGTGTAAGCTCTTAATTAGAAATGTATTAAATCTGAAATATAGTTTCCCTTATGGGCTCAAAGGCGCATTTATTAAGCATGGACTCTGTTTTATGCAGGTACTTAATAAAGGAAATCATTCAGTATAAAACAGGGGGAGAAGCAGGTGGATGTTTTTCCCAGCACCTCCTGTGAGCAGCGTTTGATGGTGCAGGATATTGACAGATGGAACATTTCAATTGAGCGTGTCGTGAATACTTGTGGCATTCAGCGGAGACAAATTCTTGAGAGGCAGCCCCCCCGCTGATCTTTCCAGAAGAGTAAAGAGATCGACAGACAGCTGACCAACAAAATCACTAAGAGATGGATTTGCACAAAGCATCCAGGGTTTTCTGCCAGCTTATGGCTTCCTTCAAATTGTTATTGAATGGCAGATACATGTTTTTGGTGAATGACATGTTCCAAGCAGAAGCAGCCTTGTGTGGGTCTTACGGGCCTTGACAAACCAAACTGAACAACCTCCTCATATTAAAAAAATACTTTTATTGTCATTATTCAGCTAATATCAAAACAGTAAGGCAACTCCAGGCAAAATGACACAACACAAAATTCCATCATTTTAATTACTTCATTTATTTTGGTTTATTTAATTTAAATTTATTTTATATAAATAAAGCCTATTCTTATTATCATTATTGATGATCTGACACTCCCTGCCATTGGTAGGATCTGCTGACTGATTTAGATCCCACCATGATAAAGGAGCTTTGTCCATCAGATATCTGTCTCACAAATTCCTCCACTATTCACTGGACAAATTCAGCTTCATGAATGAATGGTGCATAGATTCTGTCACAAAAGGCAAATTAATACTTTTGCTCATGCATTAATCTCTTGCCATACAAAGTATAAAAAAAAAGATATATTTGCCCCCAAAAAATAGCAGACCTATACAGGTCCAGCTGGTTCACCATACACAAAAGTCCAGTCAGGTTTGTCAGAACAAAGGAGCAAATTTGAGCACCGACAATTCTGCAGAAGGATTATGATGGCAGCTCATCCCCAAATAAAGTCTTTATTTTGTACTAGTCATTTATAACACTTGTTAGCCATGCTGGAGATGTGGCTTGCAGGAGTGGAAATGACACTTTGGGCCAGACTGAATGGATTGCCACTCACGCTCCGATCCTCCCCAAGATGATAAATTATCCTTCGCCCTGTAAGTTTTCCTCAAGTATCACAATCTGACACTTGTGGTCTCAACAACTTTTGGATGTGTTGTGTTGGGGAAGATTAAACACACTCTGAAGTACAGTAAAGTGGAGTGGTTAGCACTGTTGGTTCACAGCAGGAAGGTTTCTGGTTTGAATCCTATCTATGCAGAGTTTGTATGTTCTCCCCGTGTCCGTGTGGGTTTCCTTCGGGTTCTCCGGATTCCTCCCGCCTCCAAAAACATGCAACTTGGGTGAATTGATTGCTCCAAATTGTCCAGAGTGTGTGTGTGCACTGGCAACATGTTCGCGGTGTACCCCGCCTCTCGCCCGTAGCAAGCTGGGATAGGCTCCCGCAACACATGTGAACCGCAAAGCGGAAAGGAGGAAGAAAAGGGATGGAAAGATGGACGTTCTTCATCTGTCATACCGCCATCCATGGCCAGGAATATGTATCGCCATATGGCCTCCACTCAAAATAACCAGCAGCACATTTCCATCATTCTTTTTGTAGAAGAACCAAAATAGATCAATGGCAAACAAAGTCAGTAAGTTGCCATGAAATTACACATTTGTTACAGCTTGGGACAAATAACTCACCCGCCAGATGGACTTTATTTTTTTTGGTGATTATTGTATTTTCATTTGCAATATTTTGGTTTATAACAGAAACAGAGATAGTCATCACAACTCTCTCCAGATCAATCCCCCTCCCCCTTACCTTGCCGCAACCCCCCCACCTATTTTCTCCACCTACGTTGTACACATTATGTGTCTTTTTTTTATTCATTGGTATTGTTACATGACAATAAATTACATACGTAGGACTTTTTACGTAAACAAGACCGCAAGGGCTTTTTTGAAATGCTCCCCTTAGACAGGGTGTTCGCCTGTACTTGTACTGTAATACATACTATTGTTTGACTGTACTTGTACTGCTCTAACATTCTATCTAATAAATATATTCATCATAATAATCAACAAATACCTGTAATGCTAAAGTTGCGTCAACTGCAAGTTGGCTTTGTGCAACAAGTTCCCCTTTAAATAATGCATTTTTAAATCAGTTTATGCCAAATGGAGTATTTTGGATACAGCTTTTATTTCAATGTAAAGCTTCAGAAATGTTTTGTTGTCTAAGAAACTTCGATTTTTCATTTTAGAGTGTGTTCATCTCTATTTTTCTCTCTATGGTAGCTGAAAATAAAGAAATTGTTCAGAATTGAACTGATAAAAAAGTTGTCTCAACTCATCTGTGACTTTATATTGCACTGAAATGATTATAAGGGAGCTTCGCCAGTGACAACAGACCATATTTCCCCATTAAAGAAACGCTGAGAGTAATAAATTGTCTTTTTCAGTGCTGTGGTGTCTGTTCATTCTGTGAGCCCCTCGCCGCCCAGAAAATATTCTGCAGTGGTTTCGTTTTGAGATCTGAAACACGCTCCAGCTTTTACAGTGTTATGGAATGTAATTCTGTTTAATTAGAGATAGAGAACAAATACCAGGATGTGTGTCCTCATGCAGAGAGAAGTGATTAACTACTGGCTTTGTTTGAATATAATCCTGCCAATCACTTTGTCCTTTGTCTGGGGTGCTAATAAGTATTTCATTGTTCAGCAAACACGATTTCCCTCAAAATAAGATGAAGGATTAAAAGAAAATGAACTGCTCGCCTGCTCATTTGCATCTTGTGCTTGGTTGAAGTGTGCGTTGGAGAACCAAATTGCTCGGTGATGTATTTCTATTAAGATGTCAGGAGAGCTTTTGGTCACATGAAGGGACTTAGGGGTGAAAGAACATGCACGGTGTCTTTGATTAAAACCTTTTTAGTCACCTCTCATAAAGAGCCAGTATTATTTCCTTCTTTTGTTGTGTTGTTTCTCACATTTCCATCAGGGAATCATCGCTATGCAATCTCCACATTAATCCATTCATTTAAATCAGACAGCCAGTCACAACACTAGGTAATTTACTATTTTGTTTGTCACAGTACCCCGAATTAATCAAGTTGCATTAATATAAGATGACTAAAATTACTGCTGAACCTCACAACCTTTTCTGACGTCCCACTGATGAATGTTTAACTCACCAGCCGTGTTTTCCTATCTGACTTTTGTTGTCAAGGATTTTGCTAATTTTTCTTATTTCATTGCCCTACGAAGGTGAAATGCAGTAACTACATATTCAGAACTGAATCAGATTTTTGACAAATGTTTTGTCTTGCAAAAATACAATTGTTACATGAAAATGCAAACTATACTTTTATGGAGGATGTTCAGATTTTGAAATGCCTCATATAAACCACAGCAAACCGCACTGACAAGTCGGTTAAAAGCTAAAATATCTGTTATTGAACCCAGAAAAATAAGTTGATAGAATAAAAAATGTCAGCTAAATGTAAAACTTAATTTAGAGATAGATTTTGCCAAGATGATAATTCATCCATGTTTTCAGAAATAAACGGAATAGATTCATTGATATAGAAATTGACTCATCTATATTACTTAACGGTATTTTGAATAAGAAGTGCGGTAATTTACAGGCAGGAAGAGACGGGAAGTTGGTGTTCAAAGCACAGCCTGTTTTCTTAAACTACAATGGATCTCACTCAATATTTTTTAAAGAAATAATTTCAGTCATGAAGAACCAAAAACAAAGAATCAACTGGACTTGTACAAGTTTGATTGAAGATGTTTCACCGCTCATCCAACAACTTGAACAAGTCCAGTTGATTCTTAGTTTTTCCTCTTCATGATTTATGGATGAATGAGAACCTTTTCTCATTACACAAGACAAATTATTTCAGTATTTTTTTGCACACATAACCTGACAAATATAAAGCTTTTAACTATACAACTCCTGCAGTCACTTCCATTTGCTTCTGTGCAACACATTATGGACGCTCACGGAATTGGAAGGACATCTATATATATTCTTCGAGCGGATCATCACACCTCGGTGCTCGGGTGTTCTCCAATTTGGCCAAATGCTGTAGTGGAGGAGAGCGCTCCATTCTTGAGTCAGATATGAGCGGTTTTATTTCTGTTCACATGCAGTTTCTTTCTTGTTACTTCTGAAATGCAGAAGCATAGTTATATCACCTCTGCTTAGAACTTTGTACAAACAACACAGAGTTGGAGCGGTCCACATTTTAAAAGCTGAGAGCTTCAATTTAAAGTTCTTTAAGTCACACGAGGACAAAGAACATTCAGTAAAACCTCTCTCAACACCTTTAATTGACAGATTTTTGGCCTTTTCTCTGACCTTAGACATCCACCGCCCTTTACAGACTAGCACTGGAAAACCAGCATTCTAATACCTCAGGTGAAAACACTCTTTAAGACCTCAGAGGGGATGCATCCTGCTAAAAGAGATTTAGCAGATGACCCCTCCCAGCTCAAAGCACCTAGCCTAAAATATGTTATATGTATTTAGTTTGATCGGTGCTGCCACATGTATCTCTGACACCAGACAGCAGAGCCTCGGCTGCATTTTTACCTTTCAGATCTGAATATTCACGCTAATAATACATGTTTGGAGCGAGCAGTCTTCACCCAAAGATGTGCACCCTCTTCCCATTCAGCCTTCATCACGTTGCCAAAGCCGCCTCATTGGGGCTGACACTCTGTCCACTTTCAAAGCCAGATTTTCAAAGGTTCCTCTATCGCTGCAAAATCCAGGAAATGCTGCACCCGAGGAACTGATGTCTTTGTAGGTGAAATTCATCTAGTAACAATCAGTGAAATCGGTGGCAGCAACACTCCCCAGACCAGTGTGTGAGAGAGAGATGGCATTTTGTTGAACAGTATTTCATTCCTCATTATCTTCTCATGTTCAACCCATCATCTCCCTTTCCTCTTGGTAATACACCCCTTTGCTCTCCTCCCCTTCTGTCTACCCAAAACATCTTTCTTGCTCACATTAGTCTCTCTTTTTCAGTGCATCCCATGTGATTCCAAGTGATTACATTAGCTTCTGTGAAAGGTGCCATCTATACAGCTTCTAGACTAGAGCTATATATATATATTCATTCATTTTCCTAACCGCTTTGCCCGTTACCGGGTCGGCGGGTCGTGCTGAAGCCAATCCCAGCAGTCAACTGGTGAGAGGCTGAGTACACCCTGGACAAGCCGACAGTTCGTCGCAGGGCCACACAGAGACAATCATTCACACACACACACACACACCTATGGACAATTTAGTGTAAACGATTGGCCGAATTGGCATGTTTTTGGTGGTGGGAGGAAGCCTGAGAACCCGGAGGAATTCCACGCAGACACGGGGGAGAACATGCAAACTCCTCACAGAATGCCGCGAGTCGGATTCGAACCCGTGACCTTCTTGCTGTGAGGCAAAACGTTGAGCATGAATTTGCTGTTTTGCTTCAAACCTAAAAAGAAATAATGACTTGTTTATCTCTGGATTATAAAGAGATGTAGAAAACAGGAAGAGAGGAGAATGTAAATGTCAACACTGTTTGTGGTCCAGATTTCATCAAAGGTTCTGTTTGTCCCATTCAGACTCTGGACGATGCAAACTGAATGCAAATTTATTTATTTTTAAAAGCAATTGTGCTACATTTTTGCTTCCGTTTTATGTCGTAAAATATGTTGGCAAAAATATTTACCAGCGATTCAGTCATGACCTCCAGTTGTCCTCCTTTCTTTTACAATGTCTTTGAATTGTGATTTGATACTTGTGATGGCCACTTAAATTCTTCAATCAATAGGAGATGTAGCGGAAAAAACATTCGTCAAAGTTCCGTGCAGCCTGATGTGAACTCCTGTTTAATCATTCCAGATGATTAAAAGTGTTAAAGTACCAAAGACTGATGTTAAGCAAACCTCTGACCTTTGAATGTGAGTCAACGACCCTTGTTATAATCCCAACATCTTCGGAGCCACTGGTAGAGTGATCATTTAATTGGTACATATTGGGAGGAGGAATCAATTCCTCAGGTCAGACGACTGATTTGCACTGCCAGAGTCAACTAATGGAGAGTACCAATCTAAAACATTCAAATGTTTGAATGACAGAAAATTAATAGTTAGAAACCGTTAATCATGGAGCACGATACTTTTCCTGTGTGAAGACGTGACAGAGTTACCCATTATCATCTGCTGAAATGAAAATATTTCATCTTGGAAAGCCCCAAAGGATTCGGGACTTTGCAGCACGAATCATACCATGAAAAAAAAAAAAGAATGCATTTAAAATCTGATAATTTCCCAATCATTCAATCAATAATCAAACAGTATTATAAGTTTTCTGAAAGCACTTTTTGGTTGTTGAGCGATGACGACTCATGAGAAAACTGACTGGAGCTCATTCAGCTTCGGAGAGGTTCAACAAGAATGGATGACCCACTCTGTGCCATAAAATGATCCAACTAATGTGGAGCATTAAAGAATCATTAGCTCCATCATACAGCCTCTTGGTTTCATCACACGATCAGCCGGTGCCTCCATCTTATACTGTGTGCCAAAGAAAATCTCATGTGTGAAATCCTGGGTGTGAGCATAAAGGCTTCCTGCGACTTCTATCATCTGTTTGGGATTGCGCTCCTCTGGAGCATAAGTGTGATATTTTTGATTAGTGAATCAACATAGCCATTATAATTGCCACGTGAGTCATGTTGGATTGTTTTCTAAATGCTGTTGGTGCAAGAGTGCAATTTGAAGACTGAACTTGCATGCTGGCTCAGTGAGAGTTCATCAACACATCAAAACTATGGAGCAGATAACAAATCTGACCTGCTGTGTGTCTCCGCAGATCTGAACGACGCTTTGTACTGCAAACATGGTCTGTAAGCAGACGCTGTTGAGGGAATGATTGCTTCCTCACATTGTTTTCGCATTCCCATTCTTCTCTCTCTCCGAAGTACTCCTCTTTCAATCACATCAAAGAAAGTTTTTTGTGTACCTAATGGGCCATTAGCTCTGCTCCGAGTCTCTGTCAAAAGTTCCTCCACGCATCTCGTCTCACTGTGTCACTATATTTTAAGGCGGACAAAATGAAATAGAGATGTGCTTGGAGGAAAGAGGGCAGAGGATGCACCTCTAAGTACAAGCAGGACAATTTGGAAGTTGGAAGTAAACATGAGATACGGTCTTCATTTTTCACCCAAAGATGTGAGATGGGCACAAAAGTGCTTTTCCATTTGATCACATTTTTATTTTGGTCCATAGAAAACCTGAGTGAAAATGTGGAAATTCGAAATGTCACAAAAAAGATTTACACTTGGTCAAGTTCGAAAAATATATTTATCGGCAAAGTGTAGCCAAAAGCCTTGATTATAAGATAGAAGAAGAAATAATTATTGTGTGTCATTGCATGCAGCACACATAGCACACACTCTGTATGTTTGTCTGGACCAGGACTTGGGTTGGGAACCGGAGGGTTGCTAGTTCAAGTCCCAACCCACCGAGCCACTAGACAACCTTTTCATCCCTAATGTAATTAGGTGATGTGATTTCTTCATTTTTAATGCATATTCTCATTTCATTTTTCTGTGGTTTAATCCCAAACTCTGGATAAATTTAGAAGTATCCTTTGAAGTGAACGTGCTTTTCAAGAAATTTCACCAAAAAAAAAAAAAAAGGTAATGAATCCATCAATTCTGCTCTGGCCAATTCGATAACGTGCAATTATACAGAATAACTCTCCTTCCCTGTGATGTAAGGCCTGATAATCCAGAGATCCTTCATCCTCGTATATTATGAGCACAAAATATCCGAAGTGACTCAGACTTTGATCCCATCCGTGACTACATTATCATGCACAGACACTGCAGCCTTCTCTAGGTACACACTGTCACTGTTACATATATACCAATAATGCTCTAAGGAATGGGCTATTTCTTGCATGAATACACAGACGGAGTTATCTAATCTGACAATTCGCCCTATTTGATTCCATGAGATGCAGGGTTCTTCTTCCCTGATATAAAGTCAAGATGTAACTCTGAAGCACCTTCACCTACTGCAAATTTGCATGGAGGAGGGAGGCACTCCTGAAAATAATTCCAGCTACACATATGTCACATAAAACTTTGACATAAACCGACATATTCTATTGTAAGGTGACATTGTACATATATACATGTACACATACAATGACATTTCAAAGTGCTAAGTTCATTGATTATATAGAGACACAATAAGATAATAAATAAAAAGTATAATCCACACAACAATATAAAGCCCAGTATAGATCCATACGGCCTGCACTTATATATATATATATATATATATATATATATATATATATGTATACTTATATAACTGCTGACATGCAAAGTGCTGCAAGGCAAAGAGCACTTTTAGCTAACCAGGCACAGCGAAAGAATTACAATTTTCAGTGCGTCTTTTAATTACAACGTTAATACTTTTTGCCTTCCTTTCGTGATTTCCTGCTCGTCTTGCTAAAACAAATACGACTGTTATCATACAGAGATAAGGGACAAGCCTATATGCTTAATTTAAATGTTTTTCTCAAACATTTTCAATTCCTAGATATCTTATTATTTAACCACAACAAATTGTATTTATCTAATTGAAAACCATGTGAAAATGCTCTGGATTCTGTTCACCAACACATTTAGCAGACTGACATTTTAAAAAGAAAAAAACCTGATTGAGTTGTTGATTTAATTTGCATTCTAATGGATGTTGCATTCTACTCTGCAGAAAACCAGAGCCTCACCATGTATGGTGAGGCTGGTACAGGAAAATAGGCACTGAGAACATTTCTGATGTGCTCAAGACCTGAGTTGAGCAGCTGCCCAGGGTCCTAACTGACATCTTTAACCTTACACTAGCCCAGACAGTTGTTCATATGAGCTTTAAAACTACCTCCATCTCATCAGTGTCGAAATATTCCCCCACAGCAAGCTTCACAATGACTATCAACCGCTGCACTCACCTCCATCATTATGAAATGCCTCAAGAGGCTGGTACTGGTTCGTCTTAAATCCGAGCTCTCACTCTCACTGGAATGCCTTGTGTGTGTGTGTGTGGTTTTTTTTTGTGGTTTTTTACCATCTCCCTCCCCATACTCCTTTATCATGCCTTAGCCATCAGTTTAAACATCTGGACACTGACAAGTCCTCGTTGTTTTCTCAAAGCTACGGTGAAGCTGCAGCATGTGGGCATGGAAGCATGTGACATGCTCAGAGAAGATACACCTGCTCTGACAGACTGTGTGATGGAAAATGTTCAGGCTTGAGAAAAGGTCAAACAAGTCTTGTGTTTTTTAGGTTTTCCTTTTTTTTTTCAAGATTACTGCTGCACCCAGATGAAACAGTGTTGACAAAGGTGAACGTCGTAGCACATTTTGGATCTATCAACTTGATGATGACATGAAGACGAGTATTTCATTCCAGCGCCATCAAAGAATTTGAGGTTACATTCATGCAGTATAGAACTCCATTCCAACAGAATAATAATTTGTCTCTCTCTTAACATATAAGATGTTCAAGAACATGTATATCAGTTTGCAGTCATGTTAACAAAGCACATAGAATAATACTGCTACTTTATTTCTTTCTTTCTGGAAAGCAACGCCATTAAACTAATCATAGGTTAGACAGCAGTGTCTGATTTTCTCCAGCAGTTTGAAAATGCACCATCCTCTGCAAACCATTTCTACACCCCCCACCCCCCGGTGCAATACAAGAACGTGGTAGTGAAATAAACCTTATTTCTGAACATGACAAACATTATTTGTTGTTGTAATTTTTCATATAGTCATTGTCTTGGAGACAGTGTGAAAAGACTTATTGTTGTCTGCGATCAAAGTTGCTGTTAAATGCAGAAACCTCGGCCCCCACGGGGTCGCCACACAAAGACCACATTTCTAAAGCGCCACACTTCGACGTGCTCCAGGTCTATGCATTCTATGAACAAGCATCCTTGTAAGCTTTCTCGCTTTGCCATGCAATTACAATTTCCCTTGTTTATTATTGATTGATGCTTCAGCAGAGATGTACCTCAGTAAGCATTACGGCAAAGTAATTGAGTTTAAAGGTGAATATGTTTCCTGCTTCATATGCTCCATCCTTGCATGCTTTCAGTTGGCTGCTGATTAAGGCTGTATTGGGCTCAGGAAAGCGAGCAGATCCGCTTGCTTCGGCAAGAAGAAAAGAGTGATTAAAAAATGTTATGCATGCACTTTGAGCTAGAAGCACAAACATTTATTTTGTTATTTAAGGCTGGATGAGCGCTGAATGCTTATTCCCTCTAAATCTATTCAGCAATCAATAAAAAAAAAAAAAAAGAAGAATCATTCAAAGGTCAATCAAATTAGCGTGCTGGCTTCAAGCTGCCTCTTTCCTCAGCGGGATAGAAATGCAGAGCATCTGCATAGGCTTGCTGCTGTCTAATTTGAAAAGGTGTTCTTACATGCCGCTGTCAATATTTGGCGAACATGTGGAGCCGGATACGCAGGGCACTGACACCAAAGAAAATTCATCTCACCTTGACTTTGATATTTTATGCTACGATGCCTTAAGCATCAGAAAAGATGTAGGCACTTTGAATCCATTAACACATTTTATTGGGGGTCTGTATGGCAGCCTGGAATATCACTGGATTTGTGTCTGGCTCACCCAGACGACTTCTGGCATCATTTATTTTAGCATTGGGAAGATTTATAAATGATTCACGCGGCTTGATCAAGCCTTTGAAGTTCTAATATGATTTGTACGTCTCTGAAGGTCATTGTAAACTACTATTGATACTGTGTCAGAGCTTTTCCTATTAGGTCAGAGGATTTTTTTAGCACATTCTGTGCTTTTATATGACAACAAATGAAGTAAGTTAGAAACTGGGGTGTTTTTTTTTTAAAGATAAGTGGTTGTGCGAGTGTAACGGAGAAAAAAGGGATAAATTCCACTTGTCATTCAGACTTGTGTTGTGGTAGCGCCCCTGGTGCGAAGACAGTGTCATTTGTATATGAAGGCAGTCGACCTTTATTATAAAGAAAGATGGGAGAGTTCTTTATAGCACTTTTATAAAAGAAAATATACTTGTGGAGCCTTCTGAAAGGTTTTGGTGCCAAAGGGGAGATAAATCATGCACATTACAGTTAACATAACTATTTAAAGCACAATTAAAGCACCAGCACATGAAGGAGAAGAAAGAGGATAACTCTGTTGTAAAGATACTGTTGAGAGCTGAGGCTTGTATAAAATGTCATGCTGATTTACAACCTGAAGCAGCTCCACTGAACAGAAGAATGAATGGCGTTCTGGATTCGAACAATGTTTGTCAGGAATTTTACATCCAAATGACTTTCAGAATGCCTGAGATATATAGCAGCTCTGATCCAGTGAATTCCCTTCCTCAGAACATCTCTCAGGGCACACAGTCAAAACTGACTTTTGTGTGGAGCGCACAGCATATGGAATATCAAGAAATATGGTTATGTCCCTCATCATTCTACAGAACTTGTACCGCTGTCCTTTTCAGAGGATATTGACAGGTAATATCGTAGTGTGTTTTTGAAGGGCTACTTCTCTCTCATGATCTTAATCCTCTGGCAAGGGGGGTCAAAACTGCATCCTGGAATCATTGGGGTTCTACCACCATTAAAAAGCTGCAAGATATTTAGTAGGACTGCAGCACGAAAAAAGGCAGTGAGTATTATGCAGGATTCGAGCCATCGTACACACACAATCGCTTCTCCCATCTTCCATCAGAAAGGCATTTGCAGAGCGTCACGACATGCACATCACGTTTCAGGGATAATTGTTACCTCCCAGGTAATCAGGCTACTGAACGATAGTTCAACTGGAAGGAGGGCTGAACAGATTGATTGATCCTTATCTGAGAGAATATTTGTTGCCCAATACTCAAGCAGTCTCAATGCATAGGACGAACCAAAGCATCATGCACTTCTTTTCAGGTTAAAAATGTCCAGAGGGGAGGTTAGCGACACAGACATGCTGCTAGCCGCAGGCATTTGCTGTAATTACTGTGAGATACAAACTATAAACTGCATCATTGCATAAATATTCATAAATGCATTGACTAAATATACACGTAAAAAATGAAAGGCCTTTCTGACATAGTCCTCTGTTTGCTCAAAGGGGCCTTTATCTTCTGGAGTACTGATCAGGAAGGTTAGGTGATTGGATGATACTGGCCAGAGGCATGTGGTCATGAAGAAAATAAAGAAATTATGGATGGAGAAGTCTTAGATGTAATTGTTCAGGAATGGCTGGAACGTTGAGCAGAGACCGAGTGGTTCAGTCAAGTTTTTAGTTTATTGTTTTTTTGGTTTCAGAGAATCAGTCAGCTCAGTGACACTGTGTGAAATGGCATCATAAAACATAAGGGTCTAATGGCAAATGAGTCTCAGAGACTAGACTTTAAGCACTCAGTAGCCTACCTCTTTCAGAATGGCCTGTTTTTGTCTTTTATTCATTCTGAGATAGCTCAGAGCAAAGATTCACCTCCTGACGGTCGGATAGAAATTCATGGCAGATTAGATCCAGCCCAAGTTTAGCTGAGAGTTCTTTGCAACTTGTAAAATGAACCATTGTGTGTATAAATGTATATGATTGCGTGGATTTAAGTCAAAAGGACTGATGCTGGCACGGCGTGCATCATAACATATTAATAAGACACGATTAAACAAAGGGCATGTTTTATATACTCCTGAACCGTCAGCATACAGTGTAAACAGTGCAGTGGCAGAATGTGTAGTGTGAGTCAAAACTGAATGTGTGTCCTCATCAAAACTTAATGAGATTCCATTACCTACATCAAGAAGGTTGATTTCACCCGTGTCAGTTTCAATGTGTGTTGCCTGGTTTGTTAGTAGGATTATGCATAAAACTTATAATTCGCCAAAACTTCAACCACATCAAAATGTACATTAATATTTTCACGAACTCCGTCATTCAGAACATTTGGGTTGACTCATGTGCAAAGTTAAACTTGCATGGCAGAATAATATCAAGGAAAATCACGAGAAGCAGAAAGTCTGGCCATAGAATTTGACTATACCACTAGAAAAAAAAAAAAAGCCCTCTGACAGAGACTGAGTGGAAAGCCAGGGCTGATATACTGCTGCAGCTTGAAGAGGTAATGATCAGCAGGTGGAGTAGCCACAGGACCTCAGGAGGGGGGAAGCAGGAAAACCTGCATACAGAGTACAACCGGAGACAAGAGGATGGTGTGAGGACACATGGAAACACCAGGAAAACATGACTCCATAATAGGACTCTGGCAGCTTCAGTCACTCTGCATTGCTTCTTCTGCTACTTGGCACACGACCGAAGTCATAAAAGCAGAAATTCATTTCCATCAACCTGCTTTATGGCCCACAGCTGCCTTGTGGATATCAGGTGTTGGCTGATTGTTGGACTAATTCTGCAGTCAGGTAGCATTAAGCCAGTGTAAAAGATGAGATTACATGATTAATAAGACTCCTGTCAAAATTCCAACAAACAAAAACAAATCTGGGAAACATGTTATTGCATCCAAGGAAGTCTACCTCATTGCTTCGAGCACATCGGACGTTTTGTTTGCCTCGTTTGTGCACATTCTGAACATGCACATATTCAACAGGGTAGCAATGAAGCTTTTTTTTTTTTGACAAATACCCTACCCTCCATTTCTCAACACTCCAGGCCCACCAAGAATCAACCAATTCTTAATGGTGGGAGCGAGTGAGCGATGCTAAAGTCATAAATGTGCACTGCAGAGGCATGTGTATTAGCATTGGATCTGGTTTTAAAGCGCGTGGGGATGAGAGGCAAATTAAATCTGTCAGGCTGGCGCTCAGTCAGCCGCCCAGTGCAAGCCATGAGCCATGTGTCCAGCAATGCCATCCAGGCTAGCAGCCTAGCATGCGTCATACTCAGAGAGGTCTCAAAGAGTAGAAACACATCTGTGAAGATGTTTAAAATCAAGCATTTGATTTTTTTTTTTCCCATTGATTTGCCCACCCAATCCCATTTCATCTATTTAATTCATCTGCATCAGAACATACATTTATGCTGGGGGATCTCTTTCCTGCCACAGTGCTCCATCCTGTGTTCTTCCTGACAATGAGCGGGGAGCCTAACACAAATTAGCCTCCATTCAAGACACCTCGGATCCATGCAAACAATTTTGATATTTATAAAGTATTTTCTTTTACAGTCGCTGAATTCAGTTGCTGACGGATGTCCTCCTCTCCGCAGAATGTTTTATACCATGCCTGAAGGTGTGTGTGTGTGTGTGTGTGTTTGTGTGTGTGGAGTTGACACAGCTGAATGATTTATTTGACTTCACCATGAGCATCTTGGATTGGAAAAATAAATGAGGGAAGAGAAAGTAAAATAAATGCATTCTGCCTCAAGGTGATGGTTACAAAGGTTAAACAAAGACTACACAACTGCATTACTTAAAACGTAATATAAAAAAACCTAAATGCAAGGCGATCGCTTCACCATATGAATAAAATATGAACATAAGGAACTTTATCAAGGATTCATTAGCAGTAGTTACCCTTTAACTTTTAGACTTAAGTTTTATATTAACCATTGTAGGTTCGATAATATACTCCTATGAAAATTATTATTATTCCTCAGTGTGGCACAGTGGTAGTGCTCAGTTAACACCGTTCTCGGTTCAACAGCAGAGATCTTGATCTTTCTGGGTTCTGTCAGAGTTCTCTGACGACCACCCAAAATCCAAAATGCAATATAGGTGAATTGCTGACACTTAGATCCCAGTGTGATTGGATATCTTTTTATGTGGCCCTCTGACATACTGGTTCAAGCTGGACCCCAACTCTTGTTCGGAGTCAACTGGAATAGGCTCTAATCCCCCTTAATTTCTACCCAGAGAAAAGGGCATGGATGTTATTCCTCCAACTTGTTCCGATTTTCACATTCAGTGTTTCGAGTGTTTCAGACATAAAGTCTAGAAGTTTGATGTTGTCCTCAAATATAATGAATCTGCACTGGTGATGTTCAAAGCATTACATTCCATACAAAAGCTCATCAAATGCAGTATCCGTGTCACAATAAGACAGGAACTCTGTTCTCCTCAGTGAAAGTGGCGTTTGTGATCCACCGCTCGACCTTTACCGGAACAATATCATCTGATGTTGCTTTGGAAGCAAGTGGTAAATCGTACCATCACAACAATTTAAGAGTTTGCTATGCTCAAAGGAGCATCTCCACGTCATCTTTACTGCCACTCGTCCTACACTAATAACAAAATTTGGAGAATTGAGTGAGCGTTCCTGGGAATTTTACCCATCCTAATCACGTCAAATCGCTGTGCTCCCAGCTTGGCTGTCAAGGAACCTGTGACAAGGACAGACAGTATAGCTTGGAGACATGCAGCGCCTTTATAAATGATAACTGGCTACTGATCAGCCAGGTAGCGCCAGACGACACAGCTGTGGACCAACACCTTGGAACCAGACAGAGATGGTGTGAAATATTCACACAGGACAGGTTACTGTAGCTGCTAAATGCCACCATTTACTACCAGGACTAGCAGGACTAGCAGGACTGCTGCTGAGTGGTTGTCAAATCAGGAAAAGTGTGAATCCTACAGGGTTTCGCCGGAAATTATAGATTATGTTATTTAGTAAAAGATACGGAAGACTAAACCAGATGTGAGCATAGTGTAACTCAATGCTACACTAAAAAATATATATTTTACAAAAACTAGTACTTAGAAAGAGATATTTTTTTAAACGCTAATGGAGTTTCTTCATAAAATTGCCACATTCATTTGGGGATCCTGAGAGTGGGACCCAGAAGCTGATGAAACAAGACAAGGACTGGTGCAGATTGATAATTTAACAAATACAAATAATACATTTTGTACGGGTTGTATTGGCAAAGGCAGTTCAGGAAAGATATCAGGGATATAGAAAAGACAGAAACACCAAAGGAGACAAAAAGGTGGAAATATCAGGACACAGGATTCTCACAGGGAAATGACTTGATGTCAGAGACACAAATACTGCGTGCATGACACATCTGAAATTGGATGCTCTGACGCGGACAAAATATTTTTGAACTCATGGCTGGGTTTGATTTTATGTTTTGAAAACTCGTCCATAAATTCACTGCCAGGATTTACCCAACATGACATCATAGTCACTGCGTCCGCCAGAGTGACTGGTGACAGTAATATTACAAACACTTTCTCGTGAACTTGCCCCACCTCTCCAGAATGTTTTGTGGAAATCTGTACTGTGATTTTCGTTTACCTCGGACAAGTGCTGAAAAATATTTCCGTGTCAAAGGAAGTTTCGCGTAATACAGCTAAGAAACCATCCAGCCAACAGCATGTGAAAACGAGCACCCACATGTATTTCTACACAACACCACCACCAGCTTAGTATTACATGTTTCTTCCCTGCCACCAGCTTAAGCTCTGAGATCATATTTTACAGAAACCCATCAGCATTTTTTCTTCACCTCTGGGGTTTTTCCATAAGAGCTCATAAATGAGGACAAAAGCTAAAAAAAGGCCCCCCCGATGGCCAATAAAAAACGGTCTCCTCCAGGGTGGCTTGAGCCTGAATTACCAGACAACCCCTAAAAGCCGGCTCCCTCAGCCTCGAAAGCATTCACCGGTAGTGATGAGGAAAAGGCACACAAACAGGAGCGAATCAGCTTCCTACAAGATGATAATGGGGGGGGGGGGGAGAATTCAGCCCAGTGCAGATCGTAATGCAGAGGGAAGGGCTGTCAGAAAAGAGAGTCATAGTAGGAGGCTGTAGAATTTGGGGGGGATTATAATGGCTTTTGGAAAGGATGAGTGGTGCAGATGGTCTGTGTGAGGAAACTAGGTCCAAGCCCAGTGCCGGCAGACGACGTCATTCATGGAGGTGACAGCGTTTCGCTCAGTGGAGAATTGAAAATCCCATTAAGCACTCAAATCCAAATCAACACATGCACACAGACAGCAGCGCCGTACTGCAAGCATTTGTGTTTGTTCTGAGATGCAAAGAAATCACCAACCAAACAGGCATGTGAGATTTTCTCTGTGCTTGTCTGCTCTCTCATAGGATGGACAGAGATGTGTGTGTCTTCTGAAAAGTCTTGAATTTTATCTCACATATTTTTTTTTTTAATGAATGTCCATCTTGTAGCTAACAAAATCCGGAATGCAGGCCATGCCCAGCGTCCACGCTGATGTGACGTTTTCTATCCAAATTCATGAGCTAATTCTGCAACTGTTTTACACTCCACCTTCACAGATACACCAGCTTTAACTTTCTACGTGCATAAAAGTCATCAGCCCGCTTCCATTTTATCTGCCAATATCTGTACAACACTTTGGTCCAGTTGACAGATCATAGACAGCTATAGTCTCATTTTAAGTTACACATCATCCCAACCATTTCCTCATACATGCTGCTTTTTTTAGCCATCCTTTAATGCGTTGCATTCACACTGTGTGTTAGTACCCATTGCTTAGCGGCAATCTTTAATAGACTTGTTTTGCTGGGGAAATGATCTCTAGGAAGAACAGCAGAGCAGGCAAATACATTTCTGCAAGCTATTAGTAGTTCAATGTGCAAATGTTTAGTTTGATTTTCTTTTCAAAGCAGCACCCAATAGACCTTTAATGCACTTAAATTAACAAAATTTGTTTTCTGTTTTTCCTCTCTCCTAAAATGCTGTAATTAGTTTTTCAGGAATGAAAGAAGAAGGAACGCCACTTCTAATTGCGAAATGTTTTTCAAGTCATGACATAGAGTGTGTTTTTTGTTGAAAATCTCCCTAAACCTCTAACAGGGACAGCAGCAAAGATCATTCAAGGCAACGCCAGCTATTCGCTCATCTCTCGCGTGTGTCTTATTCACAGTATCAGATAATGATGAGCCAGGAAAAATACAGCTTTATTGCTTTTCCAACATTGATTAAATGTCTCACATAAAAAAAGAATAAAAAACCACACGGTCATAGTGGGCAGAAAAATCACATCAATGCATAATGCAAAGCGCATTCATGTTTAATCCCTCTGCTTCTTCTCGGTTGCTTTAGAACATCCAGTCCTGACATTGGGAAGGTGTTTTTGCATTTTCAAACCAATGCTGCAGGATTTGGATAGATCGATTGTCCATATAGGGATAATGCATTGTTAGGTAAACAACTCCTCTGTCGGATTCCTCAGCAGCACTGCAATTTAATCACCCCACAAGTAAATGTCTGAATTCCTGCTCCTAAACACTCGTTACGGATTCTCGCCATACAACTCCTTGCTGGGATGGCGCATTTGTGGCTCCTGGCAGTGGGAGCAATGACCATCATTCATGCTGCCAGCTTTCATTGCCTGGTGGCGTGTTTAGCTACACATACTTAAGATTTGGATGAAGCAAAGGCAATTGTATTTAATCATCCCAGTGGAGAGATTTGCCTTGAAAATCACATTCACATGATCAATGGCTGCTGCTGACAAGCAAATCCTTACATATCCGTCCAGTGTTTCTGACACCTGATTATACGTGTGCACATTGTGGGATGAGATAACTGGGTAGGACGACAGTATTTCAAGATAAGAGGAATCCTCCATGCGAGGAGATTAGCTCTTGCACCTAAAAAAAAGGCATATGAATTAGAGATCACAATAAGTACGACTTATAATTACTGCAACTCATCATAATATATCGCCTTCTGTAATGACTCAGCAATTAATTGCCTTAATTACACACTTCACCCCATCTTTACCTCATTCAGACTTGTGATTTATGGGCTCTTCAGTTTAATATTCTGTCACATGACCCCTTCAACTCCCTCTCATGTCTTTCTGACGTCACACCGCTTCTGCTGTATTGCTACCACCATGTAAATTAAAACAGAATGGCTCTGCTGGGGCTTCCACACAAAGGAACAATCAAAGCCTAAATAACTGACATGAAGCCAGCCATCATAAAATTAACCTCTGAAACCTGAGGCAATCATTTATTCTTTACTTATATGCAAACTAATGACATTTTCGCTATTTGCAGCAGGGTAAATGGCATATATCTTCACTTTCACTACTTGTTACATACTTGAAAGTGTGATCGATCGCTATGTTGCGTACTGTACAGAAATGTATCATGGTGATTAATTTTAACTTCGATCAGGAGAATGAAGATGTGATAATTTTGTGATGTGATAATTTTTCAGAGAAAGTCTTTCAGGAAGATCATTTGAGTCCAGATACCCGTGATGGTGGTGGTGGTGGCCGATGACTCTTCTGAGACTGATTAGGTTGGTGAAATTTTTAAATTGCTGAATCTACCAAAAACCGGGAGTCTATGGACATGTAAAGGGTGTGAACAACGGCAGCTTGAAAGAACTAGAGGTTCAGAGAGAATCGCTGTTATAAAGTTGGCCATGTGATGAGAGACTAACAAGGAAGGCGTGTATTTATTTGACTGGTCAGGTGTGAAAAGCTGATGGAAACAGTTGATAACTCAATTGACAGTGACAGAAAATGACAGCGGAAAATTAAGACTGAGCATGTGTGAGAGGAGGAGTGACGGACATGATGATAAATTATATTCTGACTGTGCCATGGTTTGGTCTTCCGGATTGAAGTTTCACTGTGTGCTGCAGCCTAAGTTATATGTTGTCACTTTTTTTTTTAACTTTAAAATAATAAGAATTTCAATTAATTTACTATATTAGGCTCTGTACAAAAATTATAGTGGGGGGGGTTACTTCTCTCCACTCTTCAATTTAGCCTGTATTTCAAAATGTTTTTTAACTGTGGCTTCTAAAAAATAGGCCATTTGGAAAAGTCTTCACAAACTGCGTGAGAATTAAGGAATGAGCTGAACCATCTGCAGCAGATAAGAGGCTGGTTAAATTAAAGGCCGCTCTCATGCAGTCATTTTCCATTGATTTGACTTTTACTTCCCTCTCTGGTTATGCCTCCCTCGCCACTCATTCCATGTCTGCTTCTACACTGTCTGTCCAGACAAATGTTGTAAACATTTTAAAATAAGAACAGTGTTTAGGGTGAGAAACCACAGATGACCATTTCTCATAATCAGGGTATGGTAGAACAGAATATATTGGTTTGTAATTTATTTTAGTGTTTAAGATCAAATGTATATTTGTTTTATGACATATTATTTATTTTACGGATGTAAAGATTTTCTTAAAATGTAGAAGTTTTCATCCATCCACCCATCGCCCAGCTTCCGTTTACCAGGGCTTTGGTCATGTTGGCATCCGACAAACCAGGATTTTCCAGGCACCTCTCTCTCCATCAACATGTTCCAGTTCATGAAACAGGAACACAAAAGCTAAAGCCAAAACCGTGCAACGCGCCAACAGATCATTTGGGGCTAAGAACAGAGTTCAACACCAGGTTTTTCCTCCGATTGTTGGGAAGGGTGAATCAGGCCAGTTCACCCGCAGCACACGACTGGATTAAAGGATTAGTCAGTCAATGCACTTTGCCACAAACTATTAATGGGAAAAAATATCTATTATTAATGACTTGACAATATTGGAACCCATTTTTAAAAATGTCACATAAAATCGAATGCAAAATTATCTGATTTGAGCTTAAACACTTATTCTTGAAAAATTCAGATTTCATCACTGATTTGTTAATTGAAGGTTTTGAAAATGATGCAAGAGGCTGGGTTTCATGGGTTTAATAACGTTTTATGGAGCAATTGATAAACCAATAAAAAAAATAGTCGTTCGGTGTAGCCGTGGCAAAATAACCTCAATAGATAAACAGAAAGGAAAGCTGGCTCATGCATAATATGTGCATGAATTATTAAATCACTGATGGAACTGGCTCACACTGATTTTGCAATACGTGTTTGTTCCCGTAACTCGGAACTTGACCCGAGGACGTTTCCACTTTAACAAGGATGCGATGTGTGGAGGCGAAGGTTCAATCTCTTTCAAGACGAAGTAAACACCATCTTTTCTGAACACGATATTCCGCTGTACCTGGTCAAACCGCACTGGAGGGCTGTTTTCATCTCTCCACTCCACAGAGTTTGTTTATCTCTCCCCGCACATGAGTTTTTAACGTCTCTCCTCCTCTTTGAAACCATTTGGCATCATTTTTTATTTGTTTATGTCTTCCTGTAATCTGTAGTCGCATTTGATCCAAAGAAAAGCGAACAAGGTTTACCATTTCTAGCTCTAATACAAATTAAATTGTTTTGTCCTCATATCACCCTGCTGTATTTTACGAAACTTACTTAATTGTGGCCAATTGAGCTTTCTGAGGAGCTGATTTGTGTTTGAAATGTTGCACGAGTACTATTCGTTTTCTGACCCGTACAGACGTCGCAAACCTCCTGAAGCATCAACAATCCGCTGGCAGGCGTTCAGAATCCCTCTTCTGCTTCCCTCACGCTACGCTATTGTCAGAGAAAGTGGGCCTTTGCGAAAGGAGCCTATGCAAACCACAACGCTACCCGAGCTGCTCCAAAGCTCCTTGAAAATTACCTTTGCATAAAAGTGCTCGTTATGCACGAGAGAGAAAAGACAAGGGCAGGACAAAGTCCGTCCCACACGCTTTCAGATTCGTACGGTCCATCTTCAAGAGGTCACAATTGTTAAGATCTCAAATCAGAAAATGGTGAGTGGCACCTCTGCGAGCATTTCTTGAGATCCAATCAAGAGACTTTGCTAAGTCCATCACACTGGCATTCAATCAGGTGCTTGGTAAGTGATGGGTGGGGGTGGGGGGGTGGGGAGGGCTCTCATGTCAAGGATAGTGATAGTGAAAGAAAGAGATGGATGCATTAGAGCGGCGCTTAACTGGTGTTGGCTCTGGCGAAACAAAGAGCGGCTGAATCTTCTTTTAAAGCGACACCCAAATTGACCTGCATGTTATTCCGGAGAAAAGTCTCATCAAACTTTGTCCTTGGGCTGATAGCCTCCCTCCCTCTCTTCTGTCTCATCTCTTTCAGAAGCCCTGCTCAGCTGGACAAATTGGTGTGTCCTCAATAATTATTCTGCACATTTTCAATTCACATGAATACTGCGGGCGAATTTCAACCACAGCCACGGAGGCCCAACGCGCAAAGGCTTTTGTCAACCGCCCCGCTGGTTGTATTGATTTCCAACTTCTGAACTTGCTCTGTCATGGACTGAGGCAAGGAGCATCAAGGGCAGCTGAAAAACATGTTAAGGGTTTCCATGACAACAAGGGCTCGGTTTGTGATTTTCCTGCCGGCTGTATTTGGGAAAGGGCAGGTTGTCATAGATAGGTAAACACCCCCCGGGGTCAGGATGATTGTTGTTCGAATTTATCTTTATGATGTTAAAGTACACACAAACACACACAGACAACACAGAAGAAAACAGACAACATAGTTTTAAATGAATTCAAAATAAATAATGGCATGTTTCAGACAAAGTACGCTCTACAGGTGTGGAGAATATCCAGCTATGATGAACGAAACAGCAAATATCATTATAGTGATGGACTATCAGAGTTGTAGCGTTTGCCATCCTGCAGCAGTTCTTGCGTGTGGCAATCACCAAGTGGTTCTAACTTAATATTCACGGAGAAAAGAAGGACAGCACAACTCCACTGTATCTCATCTGGGAAACGAAACTCAGACGATTTATTTACTACTGCGCATGCTCAGGATAACTCAGGTACACGCAGCATGACATCACTCAATATGCTAATTAACATGAATTTGCTACATGCTATTAAATATGCTCAACACTCCCACTCAAATACATGTGTATAGCTCTCTATAGCAGCAAACAAAAAACAAAACATAACTCCAAAATGAACATTTTGGCATACTGACAGTGTTCTACAAAACTTCAAAACATTTACATCTGCCAGTTCACTTCATTCTCCAAACAAATACCCTTTGAACTTCTCAAACGTAGCCTTTGTCACCGGCTTAGTGAAGACATCAGCAACCATGTTTGCAGTAGGGCAGTACTCGATAGATATTTTCCCTTCTGTGTGTGCAGACCGTACAAAGTGGTACTTTATATCTATGTGTTTGCTCCTCTGTCTGCAGACTGGGTTCTTAGATAGAGCTATCGCTCCCTGGTTGTCTTCATAAACTGTGACTGGTACATGCTGGTTACTATCCATCCCTTTAAGCAGTTGTACAAGGTACATACTCTCTTGAGTAGCGGCTGCTAGCGCCATATACTCAGCTTCACAGGTGGATAGCGCCACTGTTGGCTGTTTCCTGCTCTTCCAGGATATAACTGGACCATCCTCACTTAAGCTGATTGTACAAAATGATGCTGATCATTGTGTCTATAACAGAAAATCTGAGAACGAGAAAGTAATTCTGTTAGTGTGGGTGGATGACTTAATCATCGCGGCGAGTAACAACACCTTACTCAGTGATGTGAAAGACATGTTGAAGAGAAGGTTTAAGATGAAAGATATGGGTCCACTTAAACACTTTCTGGGAATTGACTTCAAACAGAGTGAGGGAGAGATCAAAATGACTCAAAAGAGACACATAGAGAAGATGTTAGCAAAGTTTGAAATGTCTGAATGCAAGCCGAGAGCCACCCCATGTGAACAGAAGGCTCCGCATATGCCTCTCCGTTCTTCGCCGCGTCTTCCTCAAGAGCCGCTTCGTCTTCCTCACTTATCTCCGGGTCTTCCGAGATAACTCCTCTGAGGCCGCGTAACTCCATGTGCGCCAAGAACCGCGTTTCCCAGAGCTCGTAACTTTTCTCGTCGCCGTCGAATAAAAGTCTGAACCATCTCTGGCTTGCATTACTGGGCCCATAACCTGTAGCGTTTGCCATCCTGCAGCAGTTCTTGCGTGTGGCAATCACCAAGTGGTTCTAACTTAATATTCACGGAGAAAAGAAGGACAGCACAACTCCACTGTATCTCATCTGGGAAACGAAACTCAGACGATTTATTTACTACTGCGCATGCTCAGGATAACTCAGGTACACGCAGCATGACATCACTCAATATGCTAATTAACATGAATTTGCTACATGCTATTAAATATGCTCAACAAGAGTCATGGGATCCGAATGATCCCAAGAACCAGGCAGTCATTTTCTCAGACAGGTTGGGTGTTCTCCCATTTGAACTGCCACCTTATTGTGGTTGGGAGAGTTTGAGCGCCCGAATGATCCCAGGAGCTATGATGTCGGGGGCTTTAAATTCTTACTCAATTCTGAGAACAGAGGCTCACAATATTTATGTAAAACTATAAATTGCTAATTAAATATGAGCCACAATGCTGTTTATTAAATATTTCTTGTATAAAATATTTTTCAAACCATGTTGGTTACCAGCCGACCGGGAATTAATTATTGTTTCAATGCAGAAAGGATATATGGGAAAAACCATCTCTCCAGCAGTGAGAAGCCTCTTTCAGTAATTTACTAGCCTTACAGTTATGTTATAACTTATAAGAGTGCAGCACAGTGGACTGTGTGACAGTAAATTAGGCTGCAGCCTCTCAAAACTAGACTGAAACTCTTGTGTTGTTTCCCAACTGCTGGAAATGTGAAAGGAATTATTCCTGAAGCAAGAATCAGCTGCACAAAGAGAAAAAACAAGCATCTCCACTCCCTGACTGAATCGACCAACTGAGCTGAGCCGAAAAGGCTGCCTGCACCTATAGTTATTGTTTTAATGGCTAGAAAAACTTTATTTATGCATGTTTTCATTGGACTTCAACTAGACCTGATGTATTTATAGGCTATATGCGTGTGGAATTGTTTTGCTTTTTTATTGTAACTGAAACAAAGGCGTAATATGTTTTTGAAAGGCTAAATGTCATAAAATATGAATTTAAATATTTCTTCGATAAAATCATGCAAGCTTCTGGTTTGTTAGTTTTTTTCAGATAAACACTAACTTTTAAACTTTCAATGCTCTGGAGTTAATGGAGAAGTTTGAATCAATAAGTCAACTATGTGGAAAGCACTAGAAGACATTCAAAGATCCTCTGCTGCATCCAAAGTGTGTTGTTGTTTTTAAACTCCACCAAGGAGGTTATGGAATCATATTGTTTGTTTGTAATCGAGAAATTGAACTCGCAACCTCAAACCTTACTGTGAGATAACAGATCACCCACTGCGCCACTTTGTGCTGCCTTTATTTTATACAAGGAAATGAAAAAAAAACTATATAATTAAGTTCAAGGTCGAACTTGCCACTCCACGTGCAACCGCACAGCACAAGTGAAAATCAAATTACTTGCGTTGTCTTACTGAAATTAAATTAGACCCGGTCATATTTTATAGAGTGCAAACACAACTGGATTTAGTTCTTTTTCTTAAAATAATGATTTTATTATTGCATAATCTTTCTGCAAATGGCCAGAACGAAGTTTAAAGCAAATAAAGTCACAGCAGCGATTGATGTTCTTCAATGTCAAAGAAAGACTCAAGGTTTTGAACTATTGAGTACAGTCACCATCAGTTTTTTATTGCATAATGTATATTTATTTTTTCTGCTTGTAAAATTGACCTCTCCTCCTTTAAAAAAAAAAAAGAAGAAAGCCTTTGGGGCTGTCAGCCAATCAAAGAGAAAGTTTCTGTCTTTCCTCGGAAAAGGACAAGGCAACAGTCTGTCAGAAAAGGACTGAAAGACTCAAAGGCAAGCACGGGACGAGATAAGGACATTTTTTACCTCCAGGTAATCGTCTACAGCAACAATTATTCAGCCTGATGAGGTTATGGAGTAGAGGACACACACACACACACACAGGGAGCCCACCTTCAGCATTTTAGGAGTACAGAGATTCTCTGCTTTGCAGCTGAGTGACCTTTTGTTCCAGCACTTGTTGTTTTTCCGTCATGAGCATCTGAACTCACTATGAACACATCTGATGAGAACATCAATGCTATTTGCTGGCTCTGACTGAGAAGACGAGGATTTGTCTTCCATTCTAATCGCACACCTGAGCACAAAGGAAACAGGCACCCGAGGAATTAAAGCGACGGAGATGAGTTTCTCACAAAGAAATGAAAACTCGTTTTAGGCAAGTTAGCATGGCTGTTCAAGACAGTGGTTCTTTTTTTTCCCACGGTCAATAACTGCTTGTCCTTTGTTGGGTCATAGGGAACTGAAGCTCAGCTGACAGTAGGTGAGAGGGAGTATTCAGCTTTGTGAGGCCCTCGGTAGAAATCCACTCTCAATGCACCAGATCTCCTTTATTAAACGTGTGAGCATGTAGAAGGAACCCATGCATACTGTAGCTCCTTCGTTTTCAAATCACATCAAATGTCTGATCTTGATCATAAGGTCATGCGATTGTCCTTATTTTGAGTGCTTACTCCCTTCGTGACCTTAGTTTCAGCTTTGTGTGGCCCTACAATGAGCTGGCGGCTTGTCCAGGGTGTCCCTCGCCTCTCGCCCGTTGACTGCTGGGATAGGCTCCAGCACGACCCTGCGACCCGTTAACGGACAAAGCGGTTCAGAAGATGAATGGATGAATGAATGAATGTTGCAGCTGCTGTTTAAACAGAAAGAGTCACACCACTGGTCAACTTGAAATGAAACCTGCAATTGCATCTTTCTCAACTTTTCATCATTCCTAACGTTTCTCTTTTACCTCACCTTATTTGAACTAATGTCAAGTCCAAGCAGCCCAGCCGAACGCCATGCGGCAGCAGAGCCAACAGATCACTTTGTCAGTGTACAAGCGCTCCTGGAAGTTGTCCATCATCTTACTGCAGCCCAACTGTATAAAGCCGATACCAACTCGAGTGAGGGTCTCCCTGCAAGCTCTGACAAGTTCGTCTGAGTGTAATTACTTGCCTCGCTCAGGTATTCTGTCGACATTTGTCACACAGACACCCACATTACCCGATGAGATTAATTTGTCATAGTTCTTGTGCTAAATGCTCTTTCATTCCTGTAACTGATCTAATCCTCGAAGCTCACGAGAGAGTGAACGGACTTCCTGTCGCCTCCACGGATGGAGTGCTTTTTCCCCCCCGAGTCGCCCACCTCCAGGTTTATTTATGTGAGTGGTCCCTGCACCTGTAGATAACAGCATTTAACAGGACCCAGGAGAGCGGCCCCTCCACTCCTGTTCAGACCTGACACGGAGCAGACGGATTTAGCTCCTCTGCCCTGACTCTGCACCACTTAAACTACGGGCCATTCCAGTATCCATTAAGAGAATCGCTTCCTAATGAACCCTCTTCCTCGGGAGGAAGTGATTAATAGGAGTGGCCATCCAGGATTGCATTACCCAGCAGATACTCCTCTCTACAAAACTGGGCACACACAGGAATACAAAGCGAGTAGAGTGCTCGCATACTAACAATCATCCTAATGTCAGGAAAGCAGAGGCAGTTTCAGCTGAAATAGGTGCATGTTTATGGACTCTATCGCAGCGTTTGGATGTCTAATTCTGCGTCACATGAAATGGCGAGTTATCTGGCAGTGCTTACGTGCTAATCCTTTTGATTCACAGCGTCGGTCTGAAGTCTGAAACCACACACACATCTCAATAGCGATCACACGAGACTTAGTTCAAGAAGAGTGGAGATGAAGGGATTATGTTAGGAAGGATCATTAGGTCCTTATAGTTTCACTTCCACTAAAGACGCAGCCGGTGCCTCTAAACAAACTAGTGCTGCATGCTTTGGAGTCTGCTGTTGTACAGTGGAGCTCCACAACAATAGGAGCCATCAGACAAAGCCACGGGAGCCATATGTTTGTGACGACAGGAAGCCATCTCCCCTGCCTCCGCTTCCCTAGGGCGCAAATCATGCCAGGCTCAGCAGTGTGTTGCATCCATTTTTTTGCTTTAGCATATGGCAGCGCAACGGCTGTAGAAGATCACATCTTGCACAGGGGGAGAGTTTTGACAGTCATGCAACTCTATTGACTCTGAAGGGCTTTCATTTTCTGGCAGTGATACAGATGAGGATCAGTCAAAGTCTCCCTCGGGTTCAACGCCATGCTGAGGAGAAAAGCTGTTTTCCCACAATATTAATCTATTGATATATGACTTGGAACACAAGCTGCTTAAACGCTAAGGCCAAAAGGCTGCAGGGAGGAAAAACAGAAGCAGAAAACAAAGCGGAGGTGCGGCGTTCATCTGAAGCCTTTCTGTGGTTCGCTGGTAAATCTTGATGACCCTTGATGCTGAGAGTCACGCGGGAAATGAAAGAAAGCATTATCCCTGGTGAGGAAGGAGGTCTGCTGTCTGTACTTCTCCCTGGATCATTTGATCGAAACAAAGAAGGATATAGAGAAACTGGACTCTTGACATGGTTGAGGAAGTGGTGAGAAAAGAGGCAAAGGGTATCCAAAAGGTGGAGGGGTTCAGCAGACAGCTGAGAATGACCGCATGGGTTTTACCGAGCTTGTCAAGCACACCGGCAGCCATCACATTCTCCATGACCTGGCTCCTGAATCAGACAGACGCGACATGAAAAACCTGCTAATTCAACAGTGACCTTCAGCCCGCGTGCATGAGCAGAGCGCCGTGCTATCAAGGTGACCCTAAGCTGATGGCTTCCATGCACGAGGAGGGAAGGTCACTCTGGCTGAAGGTCTGATAAAGAAGTCTGCGCTTCATTGTTCGCATTGCATTTTCCAGCCGGTTAGCATCTGCTCACCTCAATTTTTCTCATCACATCACCTATTCATTCCTATGATGTGAAATGATCAGTGCTTTGATGTAAAATTGTACCCGTGTCATATTTAACAAAGATCCATATCAATAAACAGTATTGATGGCAGCAGATGTGATGGAGTGCCGTGGCATGGCAAAAAAAAAAAAAAAAAAAAGAGTGCAACCATCAGAGAAGTGTTGGACGAGACATTTTGAGCCATTAGCGGCCTCTTAATCTTCGACAAATGATGATGCTGATGATGACTGCTAACAGACCCATTTCATACGTACATGTTTGCCCTCGGAGAGAAACAAGCCAAAGTTTATGTTTACCCCTGGAGGAAATGGTTCTATGACAAGGGGGGTGGCTTTGTAATATAGATTTATAGGCTTTGATGGCGTTAATGCATGGCTGTATGGCATGTGAATACCATCTCTCCACATTACAGCACACACACACACACACACAAGCCCTCGTTAGCTGTGGTGAAGTATAAACTGAAAGATGATGCTCTGAAGTTGCCCACTACAGCTCTCCCGTTCTGTGAAGGCATCTGCTCACCTCAAAGGGAGCATTAAGTAATTGTCATTTTGGGATAAGTCTCGCGATGCTCTGCAGTCTTAACACCATCATCCTGTGCTTTTCAATTTGGATGCAGCACTTTATGACCACAGAAAACTGTCCAGGAGAGTCGTAAGCGGTGCCTCATTACACTTAAATGTTTTTTTTTTTTGCTTTAGCACCTTATGCCCACACTGGAATCCAAAGAAGTAGCTTGAACTCGGACTGAAAGCGTAGATTAATTAAGGGTGCCGCTCAACGGTGCAGCTAATGAATAAGAGACAAAACAACAGATCTGTCCTTGGATGCTGTTTGGGCAGAATGACTGGTTTCAGTTTGACCGCCAAGGTTTTTAGCAGCGGTAATTTGCCGTGCTTCAAGCTTAAAGTCACAGCAGAAGGTAGAATTCGCTCCCTCTGACACTTCACTGAGAGCTTAGCAGTGGATAGATATCCCTCTGCAAATCCTTAAATGACAGTTAGCCCGGCCCTCCTCTCTAAAAGTGAAGTTAATCCCTTCCTCTCTGCCCACTGGTTGATGCCTGGTGCATTATAGCAGTGCCGGATCACCAGCAGAGGTGCAGCCACTTCACGATCTGAAAAGAAATCCGCGTTTACTCACCAAGTATAGTTGCATAAATTCTGGCGCTGCTTGTCAAAAAAAATAAAAACGGAATTTGTTTTTCAACGTATTCATGAGTGTGAGAAAAACAAGTTGTGTTCAGAGAGATACCCACTTGAACATAGTGGTTTGCTAATAAAACCAAATTATAGCTGGCAGATGTCGGACTTTTAAGAAAAACCTCAAAAGCGTTTGGAAACAAATCTTGGGGGGGGGGGGGGGGGTAATGAAATGCGTTGATTTTGGTTAAAGACTTTTTCTCATCACATCACCTATTCATTCCTATGATGTGAAATGATCAGTGCTTTGATGTAAAATTGTACCCGTGTCATATTTAATAAAGATCCATATTAATAAACAGTATTGATGGCAGCAGTCAAAATTATATTAACAAATACAATTTTGGTCAAAATCTTTAAACTGTCATAGGTTTTCAGTGTTTATGATACTGCAATGAATTGCTGATAATTACATGTTGCAGTTTTTATTTTTATTTTTATTATGGATGGTTAGAATATTTTGTTTGCAGAAAAAGTTGATCCTGGAGAACATTTATCCAGTCCGTAGCCAATTCTAAAAACATGAACACGTTAAAGTTGAGTCTTCGTCATGATATATATGAAGAAAACGTGTTTATTTTCTCGCTGCATCCACAATGGCTTGTAAAACCCACTTTGCCAATAAACCTTTAATTAACAACCAGCGTTGAGCTGGAAGGAGACTCCCAGTGGTTCCAAAGGCGAATCCCTCTGTCAGTGTTACGATCAGAATTAGCAGTTAGCGGATAGCAAACTGCCAACTTTTGGGCCTCCAATAAAAGCAGGGAATAGGCCTGGGCTGAAAAAGACATGCATTCATCCCCCTCTAGATTTAATGCTGCGTCACTGCAACCCTCAGATGGCGCTCCATTCAGACTTGTGTGTCAACCCTTCCAAATTCCATGCCAGACTACATTGTCTGGTCATCAATGTTGCGTCTATTCTTCCTTTTACCAGGGAAATATTGTGGCTGTTTAATCAAACAAGGTCAAACTATTTGCCTCCTTCGCCCCAAACCGACCAGAGTCAGAATTACTACAACTATGAGAGACCTTTGTCCAATCTAGTTCTGTGAATTACAGTAAAAAAAAAAACTCTGTCTTGAAACATGAAGTGCCATGTTCATGATATGCCCGGGATGTACCCCGCCTCTCGCCTGTAGTCAGCTGGGATAGACACCAGCACCACCCGTAACTCTGTAGACAAGATGATTGAGGTCGTCTCATCTACAAGGCAATGCTGCAAGTTAGAACTGAAGAAGTCTCTCGGATGAGACCTTAAAAAAGAAGTCTCGCTGTTTTTGATTCAACCAAGACCTGAATGAATGAGACGCTACACAAGCATGTACAGACACAGAAATGCATCTCTATAATACGGTATGTTGTTTGCAATACAAATAGCAAAAGAGCTGAGTGAGCAAATGAGAAATCTTACATTGCATCGCTCAACACTGCATGTGCATTGTAATTCATTCATCTTAGGGTTTGGACAGCGGCTCAGTCACCCCCCATGATCCCACTCACTACTCTCAAACAGTAAATTATTACTATCCCTTGCATAATTACAAGGGCAAGCGAGCCTGTTCCAGCGACGCATGCGCAGTCCCATCAGGCAGCGGCATCAACGCTGGGCCGTGCAGCGCTTGTGCAGTCTTGATTCTGTTCAGGAGCAACATTTTCAAGGATGGTGGGATCAGATTTCCTCATCAGGCAGCGGTGAGGGAGTATCATGTGGTGAAATGAAGAAAAGAGACTGGGAGGAGAGGAGAGGAGAAGAATGAGAGGATTAAAAGAATACGCTGAAATGGGATAGAATACAAGGAATGGGAGCAGAGGCTTGTATTTGTGAGGACTTTCTGACAGCAGTTCATACGGTTTTCACGGGATTGGGCAATAAATCAGAGCTCACCCTGCAAGCCCCTCTATCAGTAGACCTTTCTACATGGGCAACTTTGCGCTGATGGGGGAGCCAAGCATGGAGCAGAGCTGAGAGTGTCATGATTGGATGGCAGGGCTGGTGGTTGCAAGATGACAGATAGGATGAGCACTCAAGTTATACCTCAGTAGGTGATGTTGACTAGCAGGCGGCGGCAGCGCTACACCACTTGCACACACCCAAAATAGAAATGCTTTTTATTTTTACCGTGCTGCAACTTTTATTCTTTTCATGCCCAATGTGAGAATGGAAAGAAGGCAAGAAAGATTAAAGATGATAACCGTAACCGCTGGGAAGCATCGGTGACAAAAAAAAAAAAAAGTCAGCCAGCATCAAACAGCCACAGAGACTGTGGCGGGACAGACAAAGACAGCCGGGGGGACTGTGAGGATTCAGATGCTGTTTGATCGGTCACAAAGTCGCAGCACTCCTCTAACAAGCTCAGCAAGCCAAGTTTGTGGACCTCTCATTTTGTCAAACAGATTGCTGGGTGTTAGTGTGCAGATGGAATCAAAAGGCAATGGACTGGAAAAAGAAATGGAGGTGCATTCATACGAGAGCCAACAGTGTGATTATTATTTTTTACTTTTTTATCAGTCACAGATGGTCACCGGTGGATACCGACGGGAAGAATTTGATGTTTTCAGCCACTGAGCTTTTCGAACAGCAGACGAGGATGCTAACATGGCACATCTGTGGTCCCTAAACACCTGCACAATTTGTCCCGACAGCAACGCTGCATTCCCATCTATAGAAGCCCCCCCTAAAACACAGCTTTGATTGAATGATTTAATCACAAAATGAGGGGCTCTGATGCCTCCTTGTGGGACCCTCAGCTCAATTAAAAGCATTTTGCATTACATTTTTATTCAGGATAAATGACTAAAGCATTATGTCCCTACAGATCTGTCTGTCATCCTGTGAAATACTAAAAACAAAAACAAAAGCACAGGAAACCCCAATGTCTTAATGTGTCTATAGCATAGAAACAAGTTAGACCAGCTGACCACCACCAGCCTGACCAGTCTGATGCTAATAAATGAATATCAGGGTCCCCTCTTACCCAAGAGAGAGCAGCTTCAGCTCTGCAGCACTGTGGCGGACAGTTTGACTAAGGCTCGGCTGTGCATCCGTGGCCAGCTGTTGCCCCCTGCAGCACATAACCGGAACAGTCATCGCACCACGAATGAACGTTTGTGTGTTTTCATTCATTTTGCTTGCTTTTAAAAGATGTGCTGGGATCTGGCAGAAAATTGATTGCACAAGGATACAACTAAAATCAGCTAGCTGCTCACCCTGAATGGAAATAATACAGGGGGGGAGGGGGCCTATGTCAGTCCAAACTACACCCGTGAAGGAAGTAATTCTACTTCTACATTTTCTCTGTTCTTCTTGATATTTATGTTTCTCTAGATGGTCAATATCACTTTTTTTTCTTCAATTCTGTTTCTGTTCAAAAACTGCTTTTAACTTCTCAGTATTTTGGCTGACGGCCATTTAAGAACATCTCATGTATATTATTTTCTGTATGGTGTAGGAGGAAATGCTGCAGAGAGTATCAGCTGTTCCCTTCTGAGACAGGCTTTTTTTCCCTCTTTCTTTTGTAGTCATTTTTAGAGCGAAGGGACTTTATTAATTTTGTTAAACAACAGAAAATTATCCAAATTAATTAGCAAGATCTGTTGTTTGTAAGTTACCCTCAAGTTTGAGCTGAATCTATATGCAATATGTAACAAGATGATATAATTTGTCTGTGATTTTCAAATGGATTGATTTTCAAATGCACTGTTCCAAAAACCGTTTGCTGGCTTAGCCAATACATTTCCTGGTCAGGGATCAATGATCAATGATCCACAGAAATCCATATGTACCACTTGTCAAGGACCAGTCAACCTCCTCCTTCTGCCAACCGCGTGGATTTATTTATTTACTTTACTACTTCCGTTTTTGCTCTCAACAGATGGGAGTCTTAATTCTCAAGAGAACTGGAGACATACTGATGCTGGTGTGCAATAATTTGGAAACACCCTCAATCCCTGCGATAATTTCTTAATTGTGTTTTTTTTTTCATAGATATCCAATATAAAGATGCAAAAGATTGACAAACATGTGAGTAATTTTATTTTTAAATCTCTAATCCCGTGAAATGTATGTCTTGGCATGATTATGTCCATATTCCAGTGTGATATAGGGTGGGGGTGGGGACTAGCTAGCCCAATCTGTAATAAAATCACCCGTGACATTTATCTAGAGGGGAATTATAACATCACGTGTTCAGCCTGAAGTTCACTTCCATTACTAAATAGCCTTAAGGTCTCAACATGTTTAAAATAAACTATTTTGAATGATTGTTTTCCTGGCAAATTTAAAGACGTTTGCCTGTTCTGTATGGACACACTGGAAGTCATACAGGTTCAAGACAGACAGACATGATACTCAACCAAAGTTTCAGTAGGTCCCTCTGAAGGCATTTGTGAGGCAGGGTAAAAATAATTCAAGCTATTCTGATATGATTTAATTGACACAAATGCCAGAAAAAAGGCTGAAGATGAACACATAAACATCAAGATGATATATTCAGTCACATTTTGACTAAACAGGCTGTTGAAATACATAAGCAAAACAAAATGTAAAAGTAATGACTCAAATTACAGCATTATACCAAATTGGTGAGAGAGAAAAATACGCATAACGACAAATGATGACAGCCTTTCATCATAAATAAGTGTTGAGAACGGATTTAAAAGAAGACACTTATTTTGTGGGTCTCTGGCTGGCTGAAAAAATTCAGAATGTATTCAAAAGCCAGGCCATGTAAGGATTTAAAAGTAATGAGAACAATTTTAAAACCCATCCTCAAACAAATGGGCAGCCGGGGTATGATCATCAAAACATTTCATGGGGAATGTTTGACATCTCGCTGCAGCATTTTTGAGCACTTTGGAATCGGTTGATTGATTCAAACCTGTTAAAATGCCATTAGAACAGTCCCACTGCATACAAATAAAAGCATGAGTGATGGCTTGAGTCATTAAAGCTCAGCTTTGATGGCGTTGGTGGTGAAAAATGTAAGAAAAAACTGTGCGAACAAAATACGCATGATGCTGTAAAATGCACAACAATGAACAATGGTGTATTGACTGATAAGATAACCACTGATATGCTGCTATTTTATATCCATCCTCAGTATGATCAAAAGAGCAAGTTTGCTCTTTACAACTACGTGCAAACTCAATAAAACACCGTTAGTCGGCATGTCTGGGTTCAGACACAGAACCTTGTTGATGTGAAGCAGCAACGGTGCAACGGCTTCCATCCAATATTGACGCGTTTTACTCCAGAAAAGAACATTATCTGGTAGAAAGGAACGTTAGATATATTACCCCCTGCTGATGTAATCCATTGTCTATTGGTGTAATTTGTTCTTGGGTAAAAAAAAGAGTCTCGTAATAATACCTCTCGGTGGCACCGTAGATGTTTCACACGTCGTTAAATTTATTCGAACTGATGATCTCTGCTTGAAATGGCAGGCCTCTTGCTAAATGAATCTTAAAATTAATTGACGCATTTTACAGGAGAGTCATACATGCCCTGCAGAGATCCCCCCCCCCCCCCCCCCCCACACACCCCCACACCCCACCGACCCACTTGTGTAGATTTACAGAAATTTTGACTGAATCGTTTCTTCAAAAAATATCTAATTTTAATCAAATACAATTGCGATGGGAATATTTTCCTGACGGTTCAGGTAGGATTCCAGTACACCAAATAAATTCCGACAATGAAAGATGCTCCTTTCCTCCGAGGGGTGGAAGACGAGGTAGCTGGAATTTTAAATGACCCTGTGGGGTCATCTCAGTCGAATCCAAAGGCTGCATTTTACATGCTGGCACAGAAAGGGGGCCAAAAAAAATAATGCAAAACGACTTTAGACTGATGGTGATTTTTGTCTTGATTTGCTTGTGGTCGCCTGAGTCAGCACTTGGTCACAGCACATTTCGTTACGGACTCAGTTGAATTCATCTTGCCAGTAATCGAATTTAAATGCTGTGGGAGGGGAGAGCGTGCCATGTGGTGCATACTATCAAGGCCAGAGTGCTAAAAAGTTTCTATTCAGACCCAGCCGAGGGGACAAAGATAGAACATCAATTCTTCATGACGAGTTGCCATTTGCTTTGTTTAATCAAGCGTTTCTATTTTACAGGGGAGGGGGGGGTTGATAAAGTGCTACCAAAACTACAGTCTCAAGTGAGAATCTTAATTACAGACTGCATTTATTGTGCTGCTGCAGGTGATAGATTACCTAAGATCCCCCCCCTCCCCCTCCCCCCTTACATGTTCAGGGGTGTCACTGCAGATGGTTTATTCATTCATTCACATGATAAATTCATCTATTGATTTAAATATGAAAGACTTCCACAGATGGAGGATGGCAGGGTTTCTCTTTACTGAAACAAGTCATTCTCAGCTTTAGGTCACATCAACCGCTTGGAAATAATGCCCCCCCCCCCCCCCCATCCAAAAAAAAAAAGATTTTAACTTGCAGATTCCAGCCTATTTAATGCAACCAATTTACAGTCTCTGTTGAAGACTTTATTGGTTTGAAGCTTGATTGATGACATATTTGTTGTTTAAAGTGTTGCTTCTGGCTGGGGGGGGGGAGTCAGGTAGTTTATCGGGCCATCACTGCTAGCACTACAGTATTACATACCATTTGCATTCTAATTTTCTACAAATCTTCTGCGTGTTCAGTGGACCTCAGTGAGACGGATGCACATATTTTATAACAAACAGGGGCCATCATTATGCAGATGAAAGAAATATTACATCCAGGAGTCATAAAAATGTCTGGTGTGTGGCTGGCTGCGGTGTCTCGGGAAAGTGCGGCACAACACCGCTCATCGCCTTGCGTAAATGTCATTATGGGAGGATCACAAGGCGAAGGGGAACCGGGGGGGAACAATAGTCGACGTCGATGGCAGAGTGATCATTTTAGTGCATCCACCGTTGAGCATTGGGCGCTGATTGCGCAGAAGATGTACATGGCTTTTAATAATCAGATTTACTGATCACAAAGCAGCCCTAATTGGCGTTAAAAATGTTTTTGGCTAATTAGCATTCATGGAGAGCTGCTCAGCAGGAAAGAGGGATGGTGAAGAGAGCGGCCTCTGTGGAGTCGCTTGCAGAGACTGTCCGTCACATTAACTCCTCTATGGTGAAATAAAGAAATAAGAATAGCCAAACACTCAGTGGGAGATAGAACTATATATTTTTTTTGAAGAACCCTTAGTTATAGTATTCAGAGAGAAAACGGTCCATTAAGGTTCATTTTCATTCTCTTTAGAGCTACATTAATGGACGGGCACTCCAGCAGCAGCTACAGTTAACACCGGAGTTGCCAACTTAGCCAAGACGAGATGCAAACGACTCAACCCGAAGGAACCTCATCAGATTTTACGCCCTGCAGAAGGCATGGCACTGATTTCCATGGCTTTGCAGTCACATAGTCAGCTAATGGAAATAATATACATGCCAAGATATACCCTTGACACAGATTGCTTATTTACTGCTTCTATTAAAGCCATCAGTCATGTTGTCACTATTTCGTTTTAACACTTTCATCATCATGATCAAAGTGGAATTGGTATTTATCTTACCCCACCGTGTTCTATGTTGTATTCACACATCTCTTTATAAGGAGTGCAGCTGGGGCAGGGGGGCTTCTTGCTTAGTGGCATGGATGTGATGAATGGCTGCCAGGGGCTGACACTGCCTGCTGATGGATGGTGGGATGCTAATGGCCCATTGTTTTAAGGCCTTCTCCCACCGTAACTGACAGCGTCTTGAAAGGCTTTTGCCACAACCCCCCCCCCCCCCCCCCCCCCCCATCACTTTGTCAGAGCCGGAAAGTTCAGAGCGGTGAAAGAAAAAAAATATCACCCCGATATCAAGTCAGATGTCGGGTGAGAGGGCCAACGGCGTGAAGCAGGAGGTTCATGGCGTGCCCATATGCTCTGTGGCATGTGTTGGCATAATGTGGAGCGCACTGTTGTAAAATGGATATTTTGTTTATAGTCTGCAGAGGGCTTATCTGGTAAAACATCTGTGCAGATGGCTCCGGGCGATAACTCGGGGCATGGGGGGGAGTATATCATTAGGAAAGAAATAAAGCAGGACAGATTTTATATTCTCTAAAGTTGAAGAAAAAGTTGTTCGGTCTATACAGTATGTCACAAAGCATGCACGTCGCCGTTTGTGCATTATCCCCCAACAAAGAGGAGACTGAAGGACGGGGTTTGGAGCCATCAGGTTGGCAACCGTTTATTTCTAGCGTCACTCTTACAGCTGTCAGAACGAAGGTACCTTCTCAAGAGATCCGGTCTCTCTGTCCTCGGCAGGCTTTTTGTGAGTGGCAGTACACCTGTCTCACCTGTCTGCAGCTCCTCATCATTAGTATCGGTGATATTTAGAAGCTTTATACACAGCCTTAAAACCACAGAGAAGGATTTACAGGGTAATGTTGGATTTAGCTCAAAGATAGCTCAGCTGCTGAGGCCATGAGGTTCTGGTTTAAGCAAATAGGCGGAGCGTCACTACCGTTTACTGTCTGATTGGTAGGATGCGGCTGCAGATGCTCTCCTTATGGCCAAGGGAGAGGAAGTCATTCATTCTTGTAATGAATCCTACCTATATGAAGGTAAATAGGTATGTTACACCGCTGATTCCTGAAGCAGGGGGATGCTGTGTACAGTAGAAATGTCAATCAAGTTGGGTAAGGCAAGTGAGGAGACGGCAAGAAGAGACGCCAGTGGAGCAGGAAGGTGGCTCGCAGAACGGGCAGGAGACCACGAGTGAACGGTTTGGCAAGGAGTGGAAGGATAACTGGGGCTTCCAATGTGCAGGCTGATGAACAGATGGGGCTCAGGTGAGTGGGCTGAAGCAATCAGAGGCAGAGTTGAGAAGCAGATAAAGTAACAGAGTGGTTGCCCCACCCGTGGAAGCGCAGAAAGCAAGAGAAGAGACACTGGAAACACAAAGGGAGACAGTCTGGGACGAGGGCCTCGGCCACAAACAGCTCCGTTGCAGCTCTGGTTTGTTCTCCATCAAGTCCCAACAGATCTAATAGAAATTAAAATGAATAAGACTCGAGAAAATTTATTTTCATGTTGTGAAACATTTTGAAACAGTACTGACTACAAGTTTCTCAAATAAACCTTTATTTTGAGCCACATGAAGCCGTGGTTTGGCTGTTTGCAAAGATTTCATGAAACTGCATCAAAAAAAAAGCTGCTGTGCACAAGTTATCAACGGCTCATCGGGATCACATCCAGGAGAGCTGGAAATCATTTTCAGTTCTAAATAGGAGACCAGTTCACAGCTTTCCATTTCAAGTGATTCACTGCCTTATTCCTCCCAAATTTATTCCCTCTTAAAATTTCTCACTTTCACACCTCCTTCTCTCTTTATTAACTCCACCAAGGAGATTTTGTTTACAATGCCGTTTATCTGTCTGTCTGTCTGTCTGTCTGTCTGTCAGCAGGATTATGGAAAAACTGCAGGATGGATCTTGACAAAAATAAATCAAGGTTGTTGGTCTAATTTAGGTCCCATTACATTTTGAGAGTGAGCCAGATACCTGTCTGGACACAAAACAAATATGGGTTTCTCCATTTAGTTGTTATTAAGGTTTTTCAAAAACATTATATCTTGTAAAATATGCATTTAATTTACGCACCAAAAATCACAGTCATAAAGGGGACCGATATGAGCATTTTGAATGCAAAATGTCTTCTGGATCTGATCCAGAATGAGGTCTGGAAAAAATATTACATTTTAACATTGAAAACTCCATTTATGGATTCAAAAATCAGTTAAAGAAATATGCATCAACTCCGATTTCAATTTTACTGTTCATGGTTGGTGTTTAAAGATACCAAGAACAATTTAAAACCTTTTGATGATGATCCAGATCACCATGTAGATCCAGGTATTTTTAAAAATTCATGCATTTGATATATAATTACTTCCGCCAAGGAGGTTATGAATAATGACTGAACTAATGATGTCCATTAGTCCCCATCAATCAGCTCCCTGTACAATGATGGGATGTCATTTGGTGTTAATCTCATTACAAGGGGAGTGAGCTGCTTAGCGGAGGTTTACGCTCTCTGAGTGCTTTTTGTAGTTGACATTTCTTTTTTTTCTTCATCTTTCTCTTTAAGTATTCACAGTACACGTCTGGCTCGACGCAGATAAACACTTGCTGTTGTGTCTCTTTCAGGGAATTTTGCATAACAAAGAACTTGATATGACATAAAAGACATTCATTGGCTGAAGTGCTTCCAGATGAGATGAGATGTTTCACAAAAGTCAAAAGGAAGGCGATTATCGCTCATATTGAAGCAGACTATGTGTACACTATTGCGGTAGCTATGCAAACTGGAATCATCTCCTACTTGACCAATGCCAAAAGCTTAGAGGCTATTTGTGATGACTGAAACAATACAGTGCGACAAAGTTACAGTAACTGCTCTTTATTGAAGAGAAGCATCGGTGAAATCAGCCATGGTCATTCCTGGAGAAGTTCCATTTGTGGGACCTTAACATCTTGGGAGGGCACAAAAACAGCAAAATCCTCAAGTGTATTTTTGAAATTCTACTGTTTTTTTTAACATAATGTAACACTTTAAAAGTAAAGTTGTAACACAATGCATAGAATGGCTACATTATATATTTCTATATAACAGAGTATATAAGTGGGGATAGAGATTTACATGTAGACATGTTTTAAAGGTTTCACCGTCTGTAAAAACACTCAATGAACATTTTAGTGTGGACCAGCCAACAGAGGCGTTTCTGACTTGTTCGAGATGAAGGATTTTTCTAAACAAATAACCAAAAACGCTTGAAAAATATTTCACTTCACTCCATGTCGAATCACTGCTGAGGCAAAAAAAAAAAAATAAAATACAACAGACACAACTGTGTAAGTAAATTCAATTTAGATGTAGATGAGTCATGCCAAACCTCCATCCTGCCGTTTTTCATTTGATGACAGAAATTCTCTCACTTATCTCTCAGGACAGATTAAACTGCATCTAACATATACAAAATATGTCATATAAGAAAGTGTCCATAAAGTACAACTGCGGACTGAGAGTGGGAATATCACTCCCGGACAGTAACTGGCAAAACATTTATTTTTTCCTATTTCTTCTGATGAATTCTTATCTTACAATGCAGATGTAGCCTCGCTTGCATTTGGACACCACATGCTCACTAAAGCAGCTGTGATTGATTTAATTAGGCACTCTTCCAGTTTAATCACGTAATCCCAACACACACTTTTGCATTGCGACTGTTTCAGAGCAATTCAGTTCCCAGGTAGGAACATCAAGCAGAATGTCTGCCTGTAAAGTTCTCCCCATTTCTGTGTGTCTTTATCTGCTCCCCATTCCACGCTTACCCCGTCGCCACAGCGCCAAGTCACTGCGACTCGACTCCGCTTCCGGGAATGTGTTTCACCTCTTGCTAAAACGACTGCATATTCATCAGTGGGGATTTATTCGACTTTACTGCAGTGACTTTGCATAAATCAACTTTGCAAGTGATCCTTGCAGGTTCATCGCAGGAGCTGAAAGATGGATCAAAAACCTCAGGTTCATTCTTTTTCACAAAAGTGGGAGCATTTTGCAGCAACAATGTGATGTGGCTGGAAAGTGGGTGAGATTTTTACCCACTTGACATTGGGTCATCTTCTATAAATACTGAGGTGTCGGGATGAGCTACTCTGAAACACTGTGTGGCTGCTACGTGTGAAAAGAATGAGTATACGGCGTACTGCATCACGGTGTGGTACGCCGCGTGCACAGCAGCGGAGAGGAAAACCCTGCAGAGAGTGATCAACACAGCCCAGAAGATCACCGGCTGCTCTCTGGGCCCCCCTGGAATGTATTGCCGGCTCTCGCTACCTCAGCAGAGCTACAAACATTGTCAGAGACTCCTCCCACCCTGGACACACCTTGTTCAACCTGTTGCCCTCGGGCCGGCGCTACAGGTTGCACAAGAGCAGGACCAACAGACTCAGAGACAGCTTCTTCCCGAGAGCCATCAGCGCTCTGAACGACAACCAGGATTAAACAGGACAAACACTCACTATCTGCAATAACTATATGTGCAATAACTCATGTGCAATAACTAATGTACTCTACTTCCTCATGCAAAGTACTGGCCAATCGCATTGCATGCACTGATCACTTTAAATATGTGTCTTTTTTTATTCTGCTTGAACCTACCGTACTTGAATTTTCTGTTACATTTACCGCATTTTCTGAGATTATTGAACTGTATGTTGTACGACGCACCGGACGGAGCAGCGCTCCTAATCTCTTTGCATAGCCACTATGCAAAGACAATGAAGGCTTTCTATTCTATTATATATGAGACTTGGAGCCGCGTGCATACACACACACAAACAGCAGACCTCTTTGGATACACAGATCGATATGTGTGATGCGGTTTCAAGTGAAGAGATACTTGGCTTGCTGACACCTATATAAAAAAAGAAAAAACAATGCTTACAGAGACGTGACATGAAAGCACTTGACATCACTTATTTAACATTTATCTACAGCAGTGAATGTTGTGTTGGGCTGCTGTCCAGACAGGTCAGGCAAATATTTGTTTCATTTCATTGTGTTGTCTTGTATTATTGGGTATAGATTGCAGTAGAATAAGAAAAGCAACACTAAAGCAAATACAGTGTTGTACATGAACCAAACTTAACCGAGTCATGCTGCTGCTTTGAGAGCAAATCATGCAGAAGCCTAGAACAAGGTAGTATTACTATCACAGGAATTAATACCGTGCGCATCGA